>NW_027473419.1:300000-415067 GCF_050947335.1 Megachile rotundata
CTTAACATAACTAGATAGTACAGAGTCGAATTACAGCGGATATGTGCGAATTAGAGGCTGAATCGTGCGAAAATGAGCAAAATTCGTTCAAAATGAGCATAATTCGTTCAAAACGAGCAAAATTGTTCATTGTGGTGTTGAATTGTGCTCAGTTACGATAACTTAACATAACTAGATAGTACAGAGTCGAATTACAGCTGATATGTGCGAATTAGAGGCTGAATCGTGCGAAAATGAGCATAATTCGTGCAAAACGAGCAAAATTGTTCATTGTGGTGTTGAATTGTGCTCAGATAGGATAACTTAACATAACTAGATAGTACAGAGTCGAATTACAGCGGATATGTGCGAATTAGAGGCTGAATCGTGCGAAAATGAGCATAATTCGTTCAAAACGAGCAAAATTGTTCATTGTGGTGTTGAATTGTGCTCAGTTACGATAACTTAACATAACTAGATAGTACAGAGTCGAATTACAGCGGATATGTGCGAATTAGAGGCTGAATCGTGCGAAAATGAGCATAATTCGTGCAAAACGAGCAAAATTGTTCATTGTGGTGTTGAATTGTGCTCAGATAGAATAACTTAACATAACTAGATAGTACAGAGTCGAATTACAGCGGATATGTGCGAATTAGAGGCTGAATCGTGCGAAAATGAGCATAATTCGTGCAAAACGAGCAAAATTGTTCATTGTGGTGTTGAATTGTGCTCAGATAGGATAACTTAACATAACTAGATAGTACAGAGTCGAATTACAGCGGATATGTGCGAATTAGAGGCTGAATCGTGCGAAAATGAGCAAAATTCGTTCAAAATGAGCATAATTCGTTCAAAACGAGCAAAATTGTTCATTGTGGTGTTGAATTGTGCTCAGTTACGATAACTTAACAAGACTAGATAGTACAGAGCCGAATTACAGCGGATATGTGCGATTAGATGCTGAATCGTGCGAAAATGAGCATAATTCTTGCAAAACGAGCAAAATTGTTCATTGTGGTGTTGAATTGTGCTCAGTTACGATAACTTAACATGACTAGATAGTACAGAGTCGAATTACAGCGGATATGTGCGAATTAGAGGCTGAATCGTTCGAAAATGAGCAAAATTCGTTCAAAACGAGCAAAATTGTTCATTGTGGTGTTGAATTGTGCTCAGATAGGATAACTTAACATAACTAGATAGTACAGAGTCGAATTACAGCGGATATGTGCGAATTAGAGGCTGAATCGTGCGAAAATGAGCATAATTCGTGCAAAACGAGCAAAATTGTTCATTGTGGTGTTGAATTGTGCTCAGATAGGATAACTTCACATAACTAGATAGTACAGAGTCGAATTACAGCGGATATGTGCGAATTAGTGGCTGAATCGTGCGAAAATGAGCATAATTCGTGCAAAACGAGCAAAATTGTTCATTGTGGTGTTGAATTGTGCTCAGATACGATAACTTAACATAACTAGATAGTACAGAGTCGAATTACAGCGGATATGTGCGAATTAGAGGCTGAATCGTGCGAAAATGAGCATAATTCGTGCAAAACGAGCAAAATTGTTCATTGTGGTGTTGAATTGTGCTCAGATAGGATAACTTAACATAACTAGATAGTACAGAGTCGAATTACAGCGGATATGTGCGAATTAGAGGCTGAATCGTGCGAAAATGAGCATAATTCGTGCAAAACGAGCAAAATTGTTCATTGTGGTGTTGGATTGTGCTCAGATACGATAACTTAACATAACTAGATAGTACAGAGTCGAATTACAGCGGATATGTGCGAATTAGAGGCTGAATCGTTCGAAAATGAGCAAAATTCGTTCAAAACGAGCAAAATTCGTGCAAAACAAGCAAAATTGTTCATTGTGGTGTTGAATTGTGCTCAGATAGGATAACTTAACATAACTAGATAGTACATAGTCGAATTACAGCGGATATGTGCGAATTAGAGGCTGAATCGTGCGAAAATGAGCATAATTCGTTCAAAACGAGCAAAATTGTTCATTGTGGTGTTGAATTGTGCTCAGTTACGATAACTTAACATAACTAGATAGTACAGAGTCGAATTACAGCGGATATGTGCGAATTAGAGGCTGAATCGTGCGAAAATGAGCATAATTCGTTCAAAACGAGCAAAATTGTTCATTGTGGTGTTGAATTGTGCTCAGTTACGATAACTTAACATAACTAGATAGTACAGAGTCGAATTACAGCGGATATGTGCGAATTAGAGGCTGAATCGTGCGAAAATGAGCATAATTCGTGCAAAACGAGCAAAATTGTTCATTGTGGTGTTGAATTGTGCTCAGATAGAATAACTTAACATAACTAGATAGTAAAGAGTCGAATTACAGCGGATATGTGCGAATTAGAGGCTGAATCGTGCGAAAATGAGCATAATTCGTGCAAAACGAGCAAAATTGTTCATTGTGGTGTTGAATTGTGCTCAGATAGGATAACTTAACATAACTAGATAGTACAGAGTCGAATTACAGCGGATATGTGCGAATTAGAGGCTGAATCGTGCGAAAATGAGCAAAATTCGTTCAAAATGAGCATAATTCGTTCAAAACGAGCAAAATTGTTCATTGTGGTGTTGAATTGTGCTCAGTTACGATAACTTAACATAACTAGATAGTACAGAGTCGAATTACAGCTGATATGTGCGAATTAGAGGCTGAATCGTGCGAAAATGAGCATAATTCGTGCAAAACGAGCAAAATTGTTCATTGTGGTGTTGAATTGTGCTCAGATAGGATAACTTAACATAACTAGATAGTACAGAGTCGAATTACAGCGGATATGTGCGAATTAGAGGCTGAATCGTGCGAAAATGAGCATAATTCGTTCAAAACGAGCAAAATTGTTCATTGTGGTGTTGAATTGTGCTCAGTTACGATAACTTAACATAACTAGATAGTACAGAGTCGAATTACAGCGGATATGTGCGAATTAGAGGCTGAATCGTGCGAAAATGAGCATAATTCGTGCAAAACGAGCAAAATTGTTCATTGTGGTGTTGAATTGTGCTCAGATAGAATAACTTAACATAACTAGATAGTACAGAGTCGAATTACAGCGGATATGTGCGAATTAGAGGCTGAATCGTGCGAAAATGAGCATAATTCGTGCAAAACGAGCAAAATTGTTCATTGTGGTGTTGAATTGTGCTCAGATAGGATAACTTAACATAACTAGATAGTACAGAGTCGAATTACAGCGGATATGTGCGAATTAGAGGCTGAATCGTGCGAAAATGAGCAAAATTCGTTCAAAATGAGCATAATTCGTTCAAAACGAGCAAAATTGTTCATTGTGGTGTTGAATTGTGCTCAGTTACGATAACTTAACAAGACTAGATAGTACAGAGCCGAATTACAGCGGATATGTGCGATTAGATGCTGAATCGTGCGAAAATGAGCATAATTCTTGCAAAACGAGCAAAATTGTTCATTGTGGTGTTGAATTGTGCTCAGTTACGATAACTTAACATGACTAGATAGTACAGAGTCGAATTACAGCGGATATGTGCGAATTAGAGGCTGAATCGTTCGAAAATGAGCAAAATTCGTTCAAAACGAGCAAAATTGTTCATTGTGGTGTTGAATTGTGCTCAGATAGGATAACTTAACATAACTAGATAGTACAGAGTCGAATTACAGCGGATATGTGCGAATTAGAGGCTGAATCGTGCGAAAATGAGCATAATTCGTGCAAAACGAGCAAAATTGTTCATTGTGGTGTTGAATTGTGCTCAGATAGGATAACTTCACATAACTAGATAGTACAGAGTCGAATTACAGCGGATATGTGCGAATTAGTGGCTGAATCGTGCGAAAATGAGCATAATTCGTGCAAAACGAGCAAAATTGTTCATTGTGGTGTTGAATTGTGCTCAGATACGATAACTTAACATAACTAGATAGTACAGAGTCGAATTACAGCGGATATGTGCGAATTAGAGGCTGAATCGTGCGAAAATGAGCATAATTCGTGCAAAACGAGCAAAATTGTTCATTGTGGTGTTGAATTGTGCTCAGATAGGATAACTTAACATAACTAGATAGTACAGAGTCGAATTACAGCGGATATGTGCGAATTAGAGGCTGAATCGTGCGAAAATGAGCATAATTCGTGCAAAACGAGCAAAATTGTTCATTGTGGTGTTGGATTGTGCTCAGATACGATAACTTAACATAACTAGATAGTACAGAGTCGAATTACAGCGGATATGTGCGAATTAGAGGCTGAATCGTTCGAAAATGAGCAAAATTCGTGCAAAACGAGCAAAATTGTTTATTGTGGTGTTAAATTGTGCTCAGTTACGATAACTTAACATGACTAGATAGTACAGAGTCGAATTACAGCGGGTATGTGCGAATTAGAGGCTGAATCGTTTGAAAATGAGCAAAATTCGTTCAAAACGAGCAAAATTCGTGCAAAACAAGCAAAATTGTTCATTGTGGTGTTGAATTGTGCACAGATAGGATAACTTAACATAACTAGATAGTACAGAGTCGAATTACAGCGGATATGTGCGAATTAGAGGCTGAATCGTGCGAAAATGAGCATAATTCGTTCAAAACGAGCAAAATTGTTCATTGTGGTGTTGAATTGCGCTCAGTTACGATAACTTAACATAACTAGATAGTACAGAGTCGAATTACAGCGGATATGTGCGAATTAGAGGCTGAATCGTGCGAAAATGAGCATAATTCGTGCAAAACGAGCAAAATTGTTCATTGTGGTGTTGAATTGTGCTCAGATAGGATAACTTAACATAACTAGATAGTACAGAGTCGAATTACAGCGGATATGTGCGAATTAGAGGCTGAATCGTGCGAAAATGAGCATAATTCGTGCAAAACGAGCAAAATTGTTCATTGTGGTGTTGAATTGTGCTCAGATAGGATAACTTAACATAACTAGATAGTACAGAGTCGAATTACAGCGGATATGTGCGAATTAGAGGCTGAATCGTGCGAAAATGAGCATAATTCGTGCAAAACGAGCAAAATTGTTCATTGTGGTGTTGAATTGTGCTCAGATAGGATAACTTCACATAACCAGATAGTACAGAGTCGAATTACAGCGGATATGTGCGAATTAGTGGCTGAATCGTGCGAAAATGAGCATAATTCGTGCAAAACTAGCAAAATTGTTCATTGTGGTGTTGAATTGTGCTCAGATACGATAACTTAACTTAACTAGATAGTACAGAGTCGAATTACAGCGGATATGTGCGAATTAGAGGCTGAATCGTGCGAAAATGAGCATAATTCGTGCAAAACGAGCAAAATTGTTCATTGTGGTGTTGAATTGTGCTCAGATAGGATAACTTAACATAACTAGATAGTACAGAGTCGAATTACAGCGGATATGTGCGAATTAGAGGCTGAATCGTGCGAAAATGAGCAAAATTCGTTCAAAATGAGCATAATTCGTTCAAAACGAGCAAAATTGTTCATTGTGGTGGTGAATTGTGCTCAGTTACGATAACTTAACATAACTAGATAGTACAGAGTCGAATTACAGCTGATATGTGCGAATTAGAGGCTGAATCGTGCGAAAATGAGCATAATTCGTGCAAAACGAGCAAAATTGTTCATTGTGGTGTTGAATTGTGCTGAGTTACGATAACTTAACAAGACTAGATAGTACAGAGCCGAATTACAGCGGATATGTGCGAATTAGATGCTGAATCGTGCGAAAATGAGCATAATTCGTTCAAAACGAGCAAAATTGTTTATTGTGGCGTTAAATTGTGCTCAGTTACGATAACTTAACATGACTAGATAGTACAGAGTCGAATTACAGCGGATATGTGCGAATTAGAGTCTGAATCGTGCGAAAATGAGCATAATTCGTTCAAAACAAGCAAAATTGTTCATTGTGGTGTTGAATTGTGCTGAGTTACGATAACTTAACAAGACTAGATAGTACAGAGCCGAATTACAGCGGATATGTGCGATTAGATGCTGAATCGTGCGAAAATGAGCATAATTCTTGCAAAACGAGCAAAATTGTTCATTGTGGTGTTGAATTGTGCTCAGTTACGATAACTTAACATGACTAGATAGTACAGAGTCGAATTACAGCGGATATGTGCGAATTAGAGGCTGAATCGTGCGAAAATGAGCATAATTCGTTCAAAACGAGCAAAATTGTTCATTGTGGTGTTGAATTGTGCTCAGTTACGATAACTTAACATGACTAGATAGTACAGAGTCGAATTGCAGCGGATATGTGCGAATTAGAGGCTGAATCGTGCGAAAATGAGCATAATTCGTGCAAAACGAGCAAAATTGTTTATTGTGGTGTTAAATTGTGCTCAGTTACGATAACTTAACATGACTAGATAGTACAAAGTCGAATTACAGCGGGTATGTGCGAATTAGAGGCTGAATCGTTTGAAAATGAGCAAAATTCGTTCAAAACGAGCAAAATTCGTGCAAAACAAGCAAAATTGTTCATTGTGGTGTTGAATTGTGCACAGATAGGATAACTTAACATAACTAGATAGTACAGAGTCGAATTACAGCGGATATGTGCGAATTAGAGGCTGAATCGTGCGAAAATGAGCATAATTCGTTCAAAACGAGCAAAATTGTTCATTGTGGTGTTGAATTGCGCTCAGTTACGATAACTTAACATAACTAGATAGTACAGAGTCGAATTACAGCGGATATGTGCGAATTAGAGGCTGAATCGTGCGAAAATGAGCATAATTCGTGCAAAACGAGCAAAATTGTTCATTGTGGTGTTGAATTGTGCTCAGATAGGATAACTTAACATAACTAGATAGTACAGAGTCGAATTACAGCGGATATGTGCGAATTAGAGGCTGAATCGTGCGAAAATGAGCATAATTCGTGCAAAACGAGCAAAATTTTTCATTGTGGTGTTGAATTGTGCTCAGATAGGATAACTTAACATAACTAGATAGTACAGAGTCGAATTACAGCGGATATGTGCGAATTAGAGTCTGAATCATGCGAAAATGAGCATAATTCGTTCAAAACAAGCAAAGTTGTTCATTGTGGTGTTGAATTGTGCTGAGTTACGATAACTTAACAAGACTAGATAGTACAGAGCCGAATTACAGCGGATATGTGCGATTAGATGCTGAATCGTGCGAAAATGAGCATAATTCGTTCAAAACGAGCAAAATTGTTTATTGTGGCGTTAAATTGTGCTCAGTTACGATAACTTAACATGACTAGATAGTACAGAGTCGAATTACAGCGGATATGTGCGAATTAGAGTCTGAATCGTGCGAAAATGAGCATAATTCGTTCAAAACAAGCAAAATTGTTCATTGTGGTGTTGAATTGTGCTGAGTTACGATAACTTAACAAGACTAGATAGTACAGAGTCGAATTGCAGCGGATATGTGCGAATTAGAGGCTGAATCGTGCGAAAATGAGCATAATTCGTGCAAAACGAGCAAAATTGTTTATTGTGGTGTTAAATTGTGCTCAGTTACGATAACTTAACGTGACTAGATAGTACAGAGTCGAATTACAGCGGGTATGTGCGAATTAGAGGCTGAATCGTTCGAAAATGAGCAAAATTCGTTCAAAACGAGCAAAATTCGTGCAAAACGAGCAAAATTGTTCATTGTGGTGTTGAATTGTGCTCAGATAGGATAACTTAACATAACTAGATAGTACAGAGTCGAATTACAGCGGATATGTGCGAATTAGAGGCTGAATCGTGCGAAAATGAGCATAATTCGTTCAAAACGAGCAAAATTGTTCATTGTGGTGTTGAATTGTGCTCAGTTACGATAACTTAACATAACTAGATAGTACAGAGTCGAATTACAGCGGATATGTGCGAATTAGTGGCTGAATCGTGCGAAAATGAGCATAATTCGTGCAAAACGAGCAAAATTGTTCATTGTGGTGTTGAATTGTGCTCAGATAGGATAACTTAACATAACTAGATAGTACAGAGTCGAATTACAGCGGATATGTGCGAATTAGAGGCTGAATCGTGCGAAAATGAGCATAATTCGTGCAAAACGAGCAAAATTGTTCATTGTGGTGTTGAATTGTGCTCAGATAGGATAACTTCACATAACTAGATAGTACAGAGTCGAATTACAGCGGATATGTGCGAATTAGTGGCTGAATCGTGCGAAAATGAGCATAATTCGTGCAAAACGAGCAAAATTGTTCATTGTGGTGTTGAATTGTGCTCAGATACGATAACTTAACATAACTAGATAGTACAGAGTCGAATTACAGCGGATATGTGCGAATTAGAGGCTGAATCGTGCGAAAATGAGCATAATTCGTGCAAAACGAGCAAAATTGTTCATTGTGGTGTTGAATTGTGCTCAGATAGGATAACTTAACATAACTAGATAGTACAGAGTCGAATTACAGCGGATATGTGCGAATTAGAGGCTGAATCGTGCGAAAATGAGCAAAATTCGTTCAAAATGAGCATAATTCGTTCAAAACGAGCAAAATTGTTCATTGTGGTGTTGAATTGTGCTGAGTTACGATAACTTAACATAACTAGATAGTACAGAGTCGAATTACAGCTGATATGTGCGAATTGGAGGCTGAATCGTGCGAAAATGAGCATAATTCGTGCAAAACGAGCAAAATTGTTCATTGTGGTGTTGAATTGTGCTCAGATAGGATAACTTAACATAACTAGATAGTACAGAGTCGAATTACAGCGGATATGTGCGAATTAGAGGCTGAATCGTGCGAAAATGAGCATAATTCGTGCAAAACGAGCAAAATTGTTCATTGTGGTGTTGAACTGTGTTCAGTTACGATAACTTAACATAACTAGATAGTACAGAGTCGAATTACAGCGGATATGTGCGAATTAGAGGCTGAATCGTGCGAAAATGAGCATAATTCTTGCAAAACGAGCAAAATTGTTCATTGTGGTGTTGAATTGTGCTCAGTTACGATAACTTAACATGACTAGATAGTACAGAGTCGAATTACAGCGGATATGTGCGAATTAGAGGCTGAATCGTTCGAAAATGAGCAAAATTCGTTCAAAACGAGCAAAATTCGTGCGAAACGAGCAAAATTGTTCACTGTGGTGTTGAATTGTGCTCAGATAGGATAACTTAACATAACTAGATAGTACAGGGTCGAATTACAGCGGATATGTGCGAATTAGAGGCTGAATCGTGCGAAAATGATCATAATTCGTGCAAAACGAGCAAAATTGTTCATTGTGGTGTTGAATTGTGCTCAGATAGGATAACTTAACATAACTAGATAGTACAGAGTCGAATTACAGCGGATATGTGCGAATTAGAGGCTGAATCGTGCGAAAATGAGCATAATTCGTGCAAAACGAGCAAAATTGTTCATTGTGGTGTTGAATTGTGCTCAGATAGGATAACTTAACATAACTAGATAGTACAGAGTCGAATTACAGCGGATATGTGCGAATTAGAGGCTGAATCGTGCGAAAATGAGCATAATTCGTGCAAAACGAGCAAAATTGTTCATTGTGGTGTTGAATTGTGCTCAGATACGATAACTTAACATAACTAGATAGTACAGAGTCGAATTACAGCGGATATGTGCGAATTAGAGGCTGAATCGTGCGAAAATGAGCATAATTCGTGCAAAACGAGCAAAATTGTTCATTGTGGTGTTGAATTGTGCTCAGATGGGATAACTTAACATAACTAGATAGCACAGAGTCGAATTACAGCGGATATGTGCGAATTAGAGGCTGAATCGTGCGAAAATGAGCATAATTCGTGCAAAACGAGCAAAATTGTTCATTGTGGTGTTGAATTGTGCTCAGTTACGATAACTTAACATAACTAGATAGTACAGAGTCGAATTACAGCGGATATGTGCGAATTAGAGGCTGAATCGTTCGAAAATGAGCAAAATTCGTTCAAAACGAGCAAAATTGTTCATTGTGGTGTTGAATTGTGCTCAGATAGGATAACTTAACATAACTAGATAGTACAGAGTCGAATTACAGCGGATATGTGCGAATTAGAGGCTGAATCGTGCGAAAATGAGCATAATTCGTGCAAAACGAGCAAAATTGTTCATTGTGGTGTTGAACTGTGTTCAGTTACGATAACTTAACATAACTAGATAGTACAGAGTCGAATTACATCGGATATGTGCGAATTAGAGGCTGAATCGTGCGAAAATGAGCATAATTCTTGCAAAACGAGCAAAATTGTTCATTGTGGTGTTGAATTGTGCTCAGTTACGATAACTTAACATGACTAGATAGTACAGAGTCGAATTACAGCGGATATGTGCGAATTAGAGGCTGAATCGTTCGAAAATGAGCAAAATTCGTTCAAAACGAGCAAAATTCGTGCGAAACGAGCAAAATTGTTCATTGTGGTGTTGAATTGTGCTCAGTTACGATAACTTAACATAACTAGATAGTACAGAGTCGAATTACAGCGGATATGTGCGAATTAGAGGCTGAATCGTGCGAAAATGAGCATAATTCTTGCAAAACGAGCAAAATTGTTCATTGTGGTGTTGAATTGTGCTCAGTTACGATAACTTAACATGACTAGATAGTACAGAGTCGAATTACAGCGGATATGTGCGAATTAGAGGCTGAATCGTGCGAAAATGAGCATAATTCGTGCAAAACGAGCAAAATTGTTCATTGTGGTGTTGAATTGTGCTCAGTTACGATAACTTAACATGACTAGATAGTACAGAGTCGAATTACAGCGGATATGTGCGAATTAGAGGCTGAATCGTTCGAAAATGAGCAAAATTCGTTCAAAACGAGCAAAATTGTTCATTGTGGTGTTGAATTGTGCTCAGATAGGATAACTGAACATAACTAGATAGTACAGAGTCGAATTACAGCGGATATGTGCGAATTAGAGGCTGAATCGTGCGAAAATGAGCATAATTCGTGCAAAACGAGCAAAATTGTTCATTGTGGTGTTGAACTGTGTTCAGTTACGATAACTTAACATAACTAGATAGTACAGAGTCGAATTACATCGGATATGTGCGAATTAGAGGCTGAATCGTGCGAAAATGAGCATAATTCTTGCAAAACGAGCAAAATTGTTCATTGTGGTGTTGAATTGTGCTCAGTTACGATAACTTAACATGACTAGATAGTACAGAGTCGAATTGCAGCGGATATGTGCGAATTAGAGGCTGAATCGTGCGAAAATGAGCATAATTCGTGCAAAACGAGCAAAATTGTTTATTGTGGTGTTAAATTGTGCTCAGTTACGATAACTTAACGTGACTAGATAGTACAGAGTCGAATTACAGCGGGTATGTGCGAATTAGAGGCTGAATCGTTCGAAAATGAGCAAAATTCGTTCAAAACGAGCAAAATTCGTGCAAAACGAGCAAAATTGTTCATTGTGGTGTTGAATTGTGCTCAGATAGGATAACTTAACATAACTAGATAGTACAGAGTCGAATTACAGCGGATATGTGCGAATTAGAGGCTGAATCGTGCGAAAATGAGCATAATTCGTTCAAAACGAGCAAAATTGTTCATTGTGGTGTTGAATTGTGCTCAGTTACGATAACTTAACATAACTAGATAGTACAGAGTCGAATTACAGCGGATATGTGCGAATTAGTGGCTGAATCGTGCGAAAATGAGCATAATTCGTGCAAAACGAGCAAAATTGTTCATTGTGGTGTTGAATTGTGCTCAGATAGGATAACTTAACATAACTAGATAGTACAGAGTCGAATTACAGCGGATATGTGCGAATTAGAGGCTGAATCGTGCGAAAATGAGCATAATTCGTGCAAAACGAGCAAAATTGTTCATTGTGGTGTTGAATTGTGCTCAGATAGGATAACTTCACATAACTAGATAGTACAGAGTCGAATTACAGCGGATATGTGCGAATTAGTGGCTGAATCGTGCGAAAATGAGCATAATTCGTGCAAAACGAGCAAAATTGTTCATTGTGGTGTTGAATTGTGCTCAGATACGATAACTTAACATAACTAGATAGTACAGAGTCGAATTACAGCGGATATGTGCGAATTAGAGGCTGAATCGTGCGAAAATGAGCATAATTCGTGCAAAACGAGCAAAATTGTTCATTGTGGTGTTGAATTGTGCTCAGATAGGATAACTTAACATAACTAGATAGTACAGAGTCGAATTACAGCGGATATGTGCGAATTAGAGGCTGAATCGTGCGAAAATGAGCAAAATTCGTTCAAAATGAGCATAATTCGTTCAAAACGAGCAAAATTGTTCATTGTGGTGTTGAATTGTGCTGAGTTACGATAACTTAACATAACTAGATAGTACAGAGTCGAATTACAGCTGATATGTGCGAATTGGAGGCTGAATCGTGCGAAAATGAGCATAATTCGTGCAAAACGAGCAAAATTGTTCATTGTGGTGTTGAATTGTGCTCAGATAGGATAACTTAACATAACTAGATAGTACAGAGTCGAATTACAGCGGATATGTGCGAATTAGAGGCTGAATCGTGCGAAAATGAGCATAATTCGTTCAAAACGAGCAAAATTGTTCATTGTGGTGTTGAATTGTGCTCAGTTACGATAACTTAACATAACTAGATAGTACAGAGTCGAATTACAGCGGATATGTGCGAATTAGAGTCTGAATCGTGCGAAAATGAGCATAATTCGTTCAAAACAAGCAAAATTGTTCATTGTGGTGTTGAATTGTGCTGAGTTACGATAACTTAACAAGACTAGATAGTACAGAGCCGAATTACAGCGGATATGTGCGAATTAGAGGCTGAATCGTGCGAAAATGATCATAATTCGTGCAAAACGAGCAAAATTGTTCATTGTGGTGTTGAATTGTGCTCAGATAGGATAACTTAACATAACTAGATAGTACAGAGTCGAATTACAGCGGATATGTGCGAATTAGAGGCTGAATCGTGCGAAAATGAGCATAATTCGTGCAAAACGAGCAAAATTGTTCATTGTGGTGTTGAATTGTGCTCAGATGGGATAACTTAACATAACTAGATAGCACAGAGTCGAATTACATCGGATATGTGCGAATTAGAGGCTGAATCGTGCGAAAATGAGCATAATTCTTGCAAAACGAGCAAAATTGTTCATTGTGGTGTTGAATTGTGCTCAGTTACGATAACTTAACATGACTAGATAGTACAGAGTCGAATTACAGCGGATATGTGCGAATTAGAGGCTGAATCGTTCGAAAATGAGCAAAATTCGTTCAAAACGAGCAAAATTCGTGCGAAACGAGCAAAATTGTTCATTGTGGTGTTGAATTGTGCTCAGTTACGATAACTTAACATAACTAGATAGTACAGAGTCGAATTACAGCGGATATGTGCGAATTAGAGGCTGAATCGTGCGAAAATGAGCATAATTCGTGCAAAACGAGCAAAATTGTTCATTGTGGTGTTGAATTGTGCTCAGTTACGATAACTTAACATGACTAGATAGTACAGAGTCGAATTACAGCGGATATGTGCGAATTAGAGGCTGAATCGTTCGAAAATGAGCAAAATTCGTTCACAACGAGCAAAATTGTTCATTGTGGTGTTGAATTGTGCTCAGATAGGATAACTGAACATAACTAGATAGTACAGAGTCGAATTACAGCGGATATGTGCGAATTAGAGGCTGAATCGTGCGAAAATGAGCATAATTCGTGCAAAACGAGCAAAATTGTTCATTGTGGTGTTGAATTGTGCTCAGATAGGATAACTTAACATAACTAGATAGTACAGAGTCGAATTACAGCGGATATGTGCGAATTAGAGGCTGAATCGTGCGAAAATGAGCAAAATTCGTTCAAAATGAGCATAATTCGTTCAAAACGAGCAAAATTGTTCATTGTGGTGTTGAATTGTGCTGAGTTACGATAACTTAACATAACTAGATAGTACAGAGTCGAATTACAGCTGATATGTGCGAATTAGAGGCTGAATCGTGCGAAAATGAGCATAATTCGTGCAAAACGAGCAAAATTGTTCATTGTGGTGTTGAATTGTGCTCAGATAGGATAACTTAACATAACTAGATAGTACAGAGTCGAATTACAGCGGATATGTGCGAATTAGAGGCTGAATCGTGCGAAAATGAGCATAATTCGTTCAAAACGAGCAAAATTGTTCATTGTGGTGTTGAATTGTGCTCAGTTACGATAACTTAACATAACTAGATAGTACAGAGTCGAATTACAGCGGATATGTGCGAATTAGAGTCTGAATCGTGCGAAAATGAGCATAATTCGTTCAAAACAAGCAAAATTGTTCATTGTGGTGTTGAATTGTGCTGAGTTACGATAACTTAACAAGACTAGATAGTACAGAGCCGAATTACAGCGGATATGTGCGAATTAGATGCTGAATCGTGCGAAAATGAGCATAATTCGTTCAAAACGAGCAAAATTGTTTATTGTGGTGATAAATTGTGCTCAGTTACGATAACTTAACATGACTATATAGTACAGAGTCGAATTACAGCGGATATGTGCGAATTAGAGGCTGAATCGTGCGAAAATGAGCATAATTCGTGCAAAACGAGCAAAATTGTTCATTGTGGTGTTGAACTGTGTTCAGTTACGATAACTTAACATAACTAGATAGTACAGAGTCGAATTACAGCGGATATGTGCGAATTAGAGGCTGAATCGTGCGAAAATGAGCATAATTCTTGCAAAACGAGCAAAATTGTTCATTGTGGTGTTGAATTGTGCTCAGTTACGATAACTTAACATGACTAGATAGTACAGAGTCGAATTACAGCGGATATGTGCGAATTAGAGGCTGAATCGTTCGAAAATGAGCAAAATTCGTTCAAAACGAGCAAAATTCGTGCGAAACGAGCAAAATTGTTCACTGTGGTGTTGAATTGTGCTCAGATAGGATAACTTAACATAACTAGATAGTACAGGGTCGAATTACAGCGGATATGTGCGAATTAGAGGCTGAATCGTGCGAAAATGAGCATAATTCGTTCAAAACGAGCAAAATTGTTCATTGTGGTGTTGAATTGTGCTCAGATAGGATAACTTAACATAACTAGATAGTACAGAGTCGAATTACAGCGGATATGTGCGAATTAGAGGCTGAATCGTGCGAAAATGATCATAATTCGTGCAAAACGAGCAAAATTGTTCATTGTGGTGTTGAATTGTGCTCAGATAGGATAACTTAACATAACTAGATAGTACAGAGTCGAATTACAGCGGATATGTGCGAATTAGAGGCTGAATCGTGCGAAAATGAGCATAATTCGTGCAAAACGAGCAAAATTGTTCATTGTGGTGTTGAATTGTGCTCAGATGGGATAACTTAACATAACTAGATAGCACAGAGTCGAATTACATCGGATATGTGCGAATTAGAGGCTGAATCGTGCGAAAATGAGCATAATTCTTGCAAAACGAGCAAAATTGTTCATTGTGGTGTTGAATTGTGCTCAGTTACGATAACTTAACATGACTAGATAGTACAGAGTCGAATTACAGCGGATATGTGCGAATTAGAGGCTGAATCGTTCGAAAATGAGCAAAATTCGTTCAAAACGAGCAAAATTCGTGCGAAACGAGCAAAATTGTTCATTGTGGTGTTGAATTGTGCTCAGTTACGATAACTTAACATAACTAGATAGTACAGAGTCGAATTACAGCGGATATGTGCGAATTAGAGGCTGAATCGTGCGAAAATGAGCATAATTCTTGCAAAACGAGCAAAATTGTTCATTGTGGTGTTGAATTGTGCTCAGTTACGATAACTTAACATGACTAGATAGTACAGAGTCGAATTACAGCGGATATGTGCGAATTAGAGGCTGAATCGTGCGAAAATGAGCATAATTCGTGCAAAA
The DNA here is from genome assembly GCF_050947335.1 of Megachile rotundata. Classification (NCBI taxonomy): domain Eukaryota; kingdom Metazoa; phylum Arthropoda; class Insecta; order Hymenoptera; family Megachilidae; genus Megachile; species Megachile rotundata. The sequence continues at coordinate 315,819 of NW_027473419.1, forward strand.
CGAGCAAAATTGTTCATTGTGGTGTTGAATTGTGCTCAGTTACGATAACTTAACATGACTAGATAGTACAGAGTCGAATTACAGCGGATATGTGCGAATTAGAGGCTGAATCGTTCGAAAATGAGCAAAATTCGTTCACAACGAGCAAAATTGTTCATTGTGGTGTTGAATTGTGCTCAGATAGGATAACTGAACATAACTAGATAGTACAGAGTCGAATTACAGCGGATATGTGCGAATTAGAGGCTGAATCGTGCGAAAATGAGCATAATTCGTGCAAAACGAGCAAAATTGTTCATTGTGGTGTTGAATTGTGCTCAGATAGGATAACTTAACATAACTAGATAGTACAGAGTCGAATTACAGCGGATATGTGCGAATTAGAGGCTGAATCGTGCGAAAATGAGCAAAATTCGTTCAAAATGAGCATAATTCGTTCAAAACGAGCAAAATTGTTCATTGTGGTGTTGAATTGTGCTGAGTTACGATAACTTAACATAACTAGATAGTACAGAGTCGAATTACAGCTGATATGTGCGAATTAGAGGCTGAATCGTGCGAAAATGAGCATAATTCGTGCAAAACGAGCAAAATTGTTCATTGTGGTGTTGAATTGTGCTCAGATAGGATAACTTAACATAACTAGATAGTACAGAGTCGAATTACAGCGGATATGTGCGAATTAGAGGCTGAATCGTGCGAAAATGAGCATAATTCGTTCAAAACGAGCAAAATTGTTCATTGTGGTGTTGAATTGTGCTCAGTTACGATAACTTAACATAACTAGATAGTACAGAGTCGAATTACAGCGGATATGTGCGAATTAGAGTCTGAATCGTGCGAAAATGAGCATAATTCGTTCAAAACAAGCAAAATTGTTCATTGTGGTGTTGAATTGTGCTGAGTTACGATAACTTAACAAGACTAGATAGTACAGAGCCGAATTACAGCGGATATGTGCGAATTAGATGCTGAATCGTGCGAAAATGAGCATAATTCGTTCAAAACGAGCAAAATTGTTTATTGTGGTGATAAATTGTGCTCAGTTACGATAACTTAACATGACTAGATAGTACAGAGTCGAATTACAGCGGATATGTGCGAATTAGAGGCTGAATCGTGCGAAAATGAGCATAATTCGTGCAAAACGAGCAAAATTGTTCATTGTGGTGTTGAACTGTGTTCAGTTACGATAACTTAACATAACTAGATAGTACAGAGTCGAATTACAGCGGATATGTGCGAATTAGAGGCTGAATCGTGCGAAAATGAGCATAATTCTTGCAAAACGAGCAAAATTGTTCATTGTGGTGTTGAACTGTGCTCAGTTACGATAACTTAACATGACTAGATAGTACAGAGTCGAATTACAGCGGATATGTGCGAATTAGAGGCTGAATCGTTCGAAAATGAGCAAAATTCGTTCAAAACGAGCAAAATTCGTGCGAAACGAGCAAAATTGTTCACTGTGGTGTTGAATTGTGCTCAGATAGGATAACTTAACATAACTAGATAGTACAGGGTCGAATTACAGCGGATATGTGCGAATTAGAGGCTGAATCGTGCGAAAATGAGCATAATTCGTTCAAAACGAGCAAAATTGTTCATTGTGGTGTTGAATTGTGCTCAGATAGGATAACTTAACATAACTAGATAGTACAGAGTCGAATTACAGCGGATATGTGCGAATTAGAGGCTGAATCGTGCGAAAATGATCATAATTCGTGCAAAACGAGCAAAATTGTTCATTGTGGTGTTGAATTGTGCTCAGATAGGATAACTTAACATAACTAGATAGTACAGAGTCGAATTACAGCGGATATGTGCGAATTAGAGGCTGAATCGTGCGAAAATGAGCATAATTCGTGCAAAACGAGCAAAATTGTTCATTGTGGTGTTGAATTGTGCTCAGATAGGATAACTTAACATAACTAGATAGTACAGAGTCGAATTACAGCGGATATGTGCGAATTAGAGGCTGAATCGTGCGAAAATGAGCATAATTCGTGCAAAACGAGCAAAATTGTTCATTGTGGTGTTGAATTGTGCTCAGATGGGATAGCTTAACATAACTAGATAGCACAGAGTCGAATTACAGCGGATATGTGCGAATTAGAGGCTGAATCGTGCGAAAATGAGCATAATTCGTGCAAAACGAGCAAAATTGTTCATTGTGGTGTTGAATTGTGCTCAGTTACGATAACTTAACATAACTAGATAGTACAGAGTCGAATTACAGCGGATATGTGCGAATTAGAGGCTGAATCGTTCGAAAATGAGCAAAATTCGTTCAAAACGAGCAAAATTGTTCATTGTGGTGTTGAATTGTGCTCAGATAGGATAACTTAACATAACTAGATAGTACAGAGTCGAATTACAGCGGATATGTGCGAATTAGAGGCTGAATCGTGCGAAAATGAGCATAATTCGTGCAAAACGAGCAAAATTGTTCATTGTGGTGTTGAACTGTGTTCAGTTACGATAACTTAACATAACTAGATAGTACAGAGTCGAATTACATCGGATATGTGCGAATTAGAGGCTGAATCGTGCGAAAATGAGCATAATTCTTGCAAAACGAGCAAAATTGTTCATTGTGGTGTTGAATTGTGCTCAGTTACGATAACTTAACATGACTAGATAGTACAGAGTCGAATTACAGCGGATATGTGCGAATTAGAGGCTGAATCGTTCGAAAATGAGCAAAATTCGTTCAAAACGAGCAAAATTCGTGCGAAACGAGCAAAATTGTTCATTGTGGTGTTGAATTGTGCTCAGTTACGATAACTTAACATAACTAGATAGTACAGAGTCGAATTACAGCGGATATGTGCGAATTAGAGGCTGAATCGTGCGAAAATGAGCATAATTCTTGCAAAACGAGCAAAATTGTTCATTGTGGTGTTGAATTGTGCTCAGTTACGATAACTTAACATGACTAGATAGTACAGAGTCGAATTACAGCGGATATGTGCGAATTAGAGGCTGAATCGTGCGAAAATGAGCATAATTCGTGCAAAACGAGCAAAATTGTTCATTGTGGTGTTGAATTGTGCTCAGTTACGATAACTTAACATGACTAGATAGTACAGAGTCGAATTACAGCGGATATGTGCGAATTAGAGGCTGAATCGTTCGAAAATGAGCAAAATTCGTTCAAAACGAGCAAAATTGTTCATTGTGGTGTTGAATTGTGCTCAGATAGGATAACTGAACATAACTAGATAGTACAGAGTCGAATTACAGCGGATATGTGCGAATTAGAGGCTGAATCGTGCGAAAATGAGCATAATTCGTGCAAAACGAGCAAAATTGTTCATTGTGGTGTTGAACTGTGTTCAGTTACGATAACTTAACATAACTAGATAGTACAGAGTCGAATTACAGCGGATATGTGCGAATTAGAGGATGAATCGTGCGAAAATGAGCATAATTCGTTCAAAACGAGCAAAATTGTTCATTGTAGTGTTGAATTGTGCTCAGTTACGATAACTTAACATGACTAGATAGTACAGAGTCGAATTACAGCGGATATGTGCGAATTAGAGGCTGAATCGTGCGAAAATGAGCATAATTCGTGCAAAACGAGCAAAATTGTTCATTGTGGTGTTGAATTGTGCTCAGATAGGATAACTTAACATAACTAGATAGTACAGAGTCGAATTACAGCGGATATGTGCGAATTAGAGGCTGAATCGTGCGAAAATGAGCATAATTCGTGCAAAACGAGCAAAATTGTTCATTGTGGTGTTGAATTGTGCTGAGTTACGATAACTTAACAAGACTAGATAGTACAGAGCCGAATTACAGCGGATATGTGCGAATTAGATGCTGAATCGTGCGAAAATGAGCATAATTCGTTCAAAACGAGCAAAATTGTTTATTGTGGTGATAAATTGTGCTCAGTTACGATAACTTAACATGACTAGATAGTACAGAGTCGAATTACAGCGGATATGTGCGAATTAGAGGCTGAATCGTGCGAAAATGAGCATAATTCGTGCAAAACGAGCAAAATTGTTCATTGTGGTGTTGAACTGTGTTCAGTTACGATAACTTAACATAACTAGATAGTACAGAGTCGAATTACAGCGGATATGTGCGAATTAGAGGCTGAATCGTGCGAAAATGAGCATAATTCTTGCAAAACGAGCAAAATTGTTCATTGTGGTGTTGAATTGTGCTGAGTTACGATAACTTAACATAACTAGATAGTACAGAGTCGAATTACAGCTGATATGTGCGAATTAGAGGCTGAATCGTGCGAAAATGAGCATAATTCGTGCAAAACGAGCAAAATTGTTCATTGTGGTGTTGAATTGTGCTCAGATAGGATAACTTAACATAACTAGATAGTACAGAGTCGAATTACAGCGGATATGTGCGAATTAGAGGCTGAATCGTTCGAAAATGAGCAAAATTCGTTCGAAAATGAGCAAAATTGTTCATTGTGGTGTTGAATTGTGCTCAGATAGGATAACTTAACATAACTAGATAGTACAGAGTCGAATTACAGCGGATATGTGCGAATTAGAGGCTGAATCGTGCGAAAATGATCATAATTCGTGCAAAACGAGCAAAATTGTTCATTGTGGTGTTGAATTGTGCTCAGATAGGATAACTTAACATAACTAGATAGTACAGAGTCGAATTACAGCGGATATGTGCGAATTAGAGGCTGAATCGTGCGAAAATGAGCATAATTCGTGCAAAACGAGCAAAATTGTTCATTGTGGTGTTGAATTGTGCTCAGATAGGATAACTTAACATAACTAGATAGTACAGAGTCGAATTACAGCGGATATGTGCGAATTAGAGGCTGAATCGTGCGAAAATGAGCATAATTCGTGCAAAACGAGCAAAATTGTTCATTGTGGTGTTGAATTGTGCTCAGATGGGATAGCTTAACATAACTAGATAGCACAGAGTCGAATTACAGCGGATATGTGCGAATTAGAGGCTGAATCGTGCGAAAATGAGCATAATTCGTGCAAAACGAGCAAAATTGTTCATTGTGGTGTTGAATTGTGCTCAGTTACGATAACTTAACATAACTAGATAGTACAGAGTCGAATTACAGCGGATATGTGCGAATTAGAGGCTGAATCGTTCGAAAATGAGCAAAATTCGTTCAAAACGAGCAAAATTGTTCATTGTGGTGTTGAATTGTGCTCAGATAGGATAACTTAACATAACTAGATAGTACAGAGTCGAATTACAGCGGATATGTGCGAATTAGAGGCTGAATCGTGCGAAAATGAGCATAATTCGTGCAAAACGAGCAAAATTGTTCATTGTGGTGTTGAACTGTGTTCAGTTACGATAACTTAACATAACTAGATAGTACAGAGTCGAATTACATCGGATATGTGCGAATTAGAGGCTGAATCGTGCGAAAATGAGCATAATTCTTGCAAAACGAGCAAAATTGTTCATGTGGTGTTGAATTGTGCTCAGTTACGATAACTTAACATGACTAGATAGTACAGAGTCGAATTACAGCGGATATGTGCGAATTAGAGGCTGAATCGTTCGAAAATGAGCAAAATTCGTTCAAAACGAGCAAAATTCGTGCGAAACGAGCAAAATTGTTCATTGTGGTGTTGAATTGTGCTCAGTTACGATAACTTAACATAACTAGATAGTACAGAGTCGAATTACAGCGGATATGTGCGAATTAGAGGCTGAATCGTGCGAAAATGAGCATAATTCTTGCAAAACGAGCAAAATTGTTCATTGTGGTGTTGAATTGTGCTCAGTTACGATAACTTAACATGACTAGATAGTACAGAGTCGAATTACAGCGGATATGTGCGAATTAGAGGCTGAATCGTTCGAAAATGAGCAAAATTCGTTCAAAACGAGCAAAATTGTTCATTGTGGTGTTGAATTGTGCTCAGATAGGATAACTGAACATAACTAGAGAGTACAGAGTCGAATTACAGCGGATATGTGCGAATTAGAGGCTGAATCGTGCGAAAATGAGCATAATTCGTGCAAAACGAGCAAAATTGTTCATTGTGGTGTTGAACTGTGTTCAGTTACGATAACTTAACATAACTAGATAGTACAGAGTCGAATTACAGCGGATATGTGCGAATTAGAGGATGAATCGTGCGAAAATGAGCATAATTCGTTCAAAACGAGCAAAATTGTTCATTGTAGTGTTGAATTGTGCTCAGTTACGATAACTTAACATGACTAGATAGTACAGAGTCGAATTACAGCGGATATGTGCGAATTAGAGGCTGAATCGTGCGAAAATGAGCATAATTCGTGCAAAACGAGCAAAATTGTTCATTGTGGTGTTGAATTGTGCTCAGATAGGATAACTTAACATAACTAGATAGTACAGAGTCGAATTACAGCGGATATGTGCGAATTAGAGGCTGAATCGTGCGAAAATGAGCATAATTCGTGCAAAACGAGCAAAATTGTTCATTGTGGTGTTGAATTGTGCTGAGTTACGATAACTTAACAAGACTAGATAGTACAGAGCCGAATTACAGCGGATATGTGCGAATTAGATGCTGAATCGTTCGAAAATGAGCAAAATTCGTTCGAAAATGAGCAAAATTGTTCATTGTGGTGTTGAATTGTGCTCAGATAGGATAACTTAACATAACTAGATAGTACAGAGTCGAATTACAGCGGATATGTGCGAATTAGAGGCTGAATCGTGCGAAAATGATCATAATTCGTGCAAAACGAGCAAAATTGTTCATTGTGGTGTTGAATTGTGCTCAGATAGGATAACTTAACATAACTAGATAGTACAGAGTCGAATTACAGCGGATATGTGCGAATTAGAGGCTGAATCGTGCGAAAATGAGCATAATTCGTGCAAAACGAGCAAAATTGTTCATTGTGGTGTTGAATTGTGCTCAGATAGGATAACTTAACATAACTAGATAGTACAGAGTCGAATTACAGCGGATATGTGCGAATTAGAGGCTGAATCGTGCGAAAATGAGCATAATTCGTGCAAAACGAGCAAAATTGTTCATTGTGGTGTTGAATTGTGCTCAGATGGGATAGCTTAACATAACTAGATAGCACAGAGTCGAATTACAGCGGATATGTGCGAATTAGAGGCTGAATCGTGCGAAAATGAGCATAATTCGTGCAAAACGAGCAAAATTGTTCATTGTGGTGTTGAATTGTGCTCAGTTACGATAACTTAACATAACTAGATAGTACAGAGTCGAATTACAGCGGATATGTGCGAATTAGAGGCTGAATCGTGCGAAAATGAGCATAATTCTTGCAAAACGAGCAAAATTGTTCATTGTGGTGTTGAATTGTGCTCAGTTACGATAACTTAACATGACTAGATAGTACAGAGTCGAATTACAGCGGATATGTGCGAATTAGAGGCTGAATCGTTCGAAAATGAGCAAAATTCGTTCAAAACGAGCAAAATTCGTGCGAAACGAGCAAAATTGTTCATTGTGGTGTTGAATTGTGCTCAGTTACGATAACTTAACATAACTAGATAGTACAGAGTCGAATTACAGCGGATATGTGCGAATTAGAGGCTGAATCGTGCGAAAATGAGCATAATTCTTGCAAAACGAGCAAAATTGTTCATTGTGGTGTTGAATTGTGCTCAGTTACGATAACTTAACATGACTAGATAGTACAGAGTCGAATTACAGCGGATATGTGCGAATTAGAGGCTGAATCGTTCGAAAATGAGCAAAATTCGTTCAAAACGAGCAAAATTGTTCATTGTGGTGTTGAATTGTGCTCAGATAGGATAACTGAACATAACTAGATAGTACAGAGTCGAATTACAGCGGATATGTGCGAATTAGAGGCTGAATCGTGCGAAAATGAGCATAATTCGTGCAAAACGAGCAAAATTGTTCATTGTGGTGTTGAACTGTGTTCAGTTACGATAACTTAACATAACTAGATAGTACAGAGTCGAATTACAGCGGATATGTGCGAATTAGAGGATGAATCGTGCGAAAATGAGCATAATTCGTTCAAAACGAGCAAAATTGTTCATTGTAGTGTTGAATTGTGCTCAGTTACGATAAGTTAACATGACTAGATAGTACAGAGTCGAATTACAGCGGATATGTGCGAATTAGAGGCTGAATCGTGCGAAAATGAGCATAATTCGTGCAAAACGAGCAAAATTGTTCATTGTGGTGTTGAATTGTGCTCAGATAGGATAACTTAACATAACTAGATAGTACAGAGTCGAATTACAGCGGATATGTGCGAATTAGAGGCTGAATCGTGCGAAAATGAGCATAATTCGTGCAAAACGAGCAAAATTGTTCATTGTGGTGTTGAATTGTGCTGAGTTACGATAACTTAACAAGACTAGATAGTACAGAGCCGAATTACAGCGGATATGTGCGAATTAGATGCTGAATCGTGCGAAAATGAGCATAATTCGTTCAAAACGAGCAAAATTGTTTATTGTGGTGATAAATTGTGCTCAGTTCCGATAACTTAACATGACTAGATAGTACAGAGTCGAATTACAGCGGATATGTGCGAATTAGAGGCTGAATCGTGCGAAAATGAGCATAATTCGTGCAAAACGAGCAAAATTGTTCATTGTGGTGTTGAACTGTGTTCAGTTACGATAACTTAACATAACTAGATAGTACAGAGTCGAATTACAGCGGATATGTGCGAATTAGAGGCTGAATCGTGCGAAAATGAGCATAATTCTTGCAAAACGAGCAAAATTGTTCATTGTGGTGTTGAATTGTGCTGAGTTACGATAACTTAACATAACTAGATAGTACAGAGTCGAATTACAGCTGATATGTGCGAATTAGAGGCTGAATCGTGCGAAAATGAGCATAATTCGTGCAAAACGAGCAAAATTGTTCATTGTGGTGTTGAATTGTGCTCAGATAGGATAACTTAACATAACTAGATAGTACAGAGTCGAATTACAGCGGATATGTGCGAATTAGAGGCTGAATCGTGCGAAAATGAGCATAATTCGTTCAAAACGAGCAAAATTGTTCATTGTGGTGTTGAATTGTGCTCAGTTACGATAACTTAACATAACTAGATAGTACAGAGTCGAATTACAGCGGATATGTGCGAATTAGAGTCTGAATCGTGCGAAAATGAGCATAATTCGTTCAAAACAAGCAAAATTGTTCATTGTGGTGTTGAATTGTGCTGAGTTACGATAACTTAACAAGACTAGATAGTACAGAGCCGAATTACAGCGGATATGTGCGAATTAGATGCTGAATCGTGCGAAAATGAGCATAATTCGTTCAAAACGAGCAAAATTGTTTATTGTGGTGATAAATTGTGCTCAGTTACGATAACTTAACATGACTAGATAGTACAGAGTCGAATTACAGCGGATATGTGCGAATTAGAGGCTGAATCGTGCGAAAATGAGCATAATTCGTGCAAAACGAGCAAAATTGTTCATTGTGGTGTTGAACTGTGTTCAGTTACGATAACTTAACATAACTAGATAGTACAGAGTCGAATTACAGCGGATATGTGCGAATTAGAGGCTGAATCGTGCGAAAATGAGCATAATTCTTGCAAAACGAGCAAAATTGTTCATTGTGGTGTTGAATTGTGCTCAGTTACGATAACTTAACATGACTAGATAGTACAGAGTCGAATTACAGCGGATATGTGCGAATTAGAGGCTGAATCGTTCGAAAATGAGCAAAATTCGTTCAAAACGAGCAAAATTCGTGCGAAACGAGCAAAATTGTTCACTGTGGTGTTGAATTGTGCTCAGATAGGATAACTTAACATAACTAGATAGTACAGGGTCGAATTACAGCGGATATGTGCGAATTAGAGGCTGAATCGTGCGAAAATGAGCATAATTCGTTCAAAACGAGCAAAATTGTTCATTGTGGTGTTGAATTGTGCTCAGATAGGATAACTTAACATAACTAGATAGTACAGAGTCGAATTACAGCGGATATGTGCGAATTAGAGGCTGAATCGTGCGAAAATGATCATAATTCGTGCAAAACGAGCAAAATTGTTCATTGTGGTGTTGAATTGTGCTCAGTTACGATAACTTAACATAACTAGATAGTACAGAGTCGAATTACAGCGGATATGTGCGAATTAGAGGCTGCATCGTTCGAAAATGAGCAAAATTCGTTCAAAACGAGCAAAATTGTTCATTGTGGTGTTGAATTGTGCTCAGATAGGATAACTTAACATAACTAGATAGTACAGAGTCGAATTACAGCGGATATGTGCGAATTAGAGGCTGAATCGTGCGAAAATGAGCATAATTCGTGCAAAACGAGCAAAATTGTTCATTGTGGTGTTGAACTGTGTTCAGTTACGATAACTTAACATAACTAGATAGTACAGAGTCGAATTACATCGGATATGTGCGAATTAGAGGCTGAATCGTGCGAAAATGAGCATAATTCTTGCAAAACGAGCAAAATTGTTCATTGTGGTGTTGAATTGTGCTCAGTTACGATAACTTAACATGACTAGATAGTACAGAGTCGAATTACAGCGGATATGTGCGAATTAGAGGCTGAATCGTTCGAAAATGAGCAAAATTCGTTCAAAACGAGCAAAATTCGTGCGAAACGAGCAAAATTGTTCATTGTGGTGTTGAATTGTGCTCAGTTACGATAACTTAACATAACTAGATAGTACAGAGTCGAATTACAGCGGATATGTGCGAATTAGAGGCTGAATCGTGCGAAAATGAGCATAATTCTTGCAAAACGAGCAAAATTGTTCATTGTGGTGTTGAATTGTGCTCAGTTACGATAACTTAACATGACTAGATAGTACAGAGTCGAATTACAGCGGATATGTGCGAATTAGAGGCTGAATCGTGCGAAAATGAGCATAATTCGTGCAAAACGAGCAAAATTGTTCATTGTGGTGTTGAATTGTGCTCAGTTACGATAACTTAACATGACTAGATAGTACAGAGTCGAATTACAGCGGATATGTGCGAATTAGAGGCTGAATCGTTCGAAAATGAGCAAAATTCGTTCAAAACGAGCAAAATTGTTCATTGTGGTGTTGAATTGTGCTCAGATAGGATAACTGAACATAACTAGATAGTACAGAGTCGAATTACAGCGGATATGTGCGAATTAGAGGCTGAATCGTGCGAAAATGAGCATAATTCGTGCAAAACGAGCAAAATTGTTCATTGTGGTGTTGAACTGTGTTCAGTTACGATAACTTAACATAACTAGATAGTACAGAGTCGAATTACAGCGGATATGTGCGAATTAGAGGATGAATCGTGCGAAAATGAGCATAATTCGTTCAAAACGAGCAAAATTGTTCATTGTAGTGTTGAATTGTGCTCAGTTACGATGACTTAACATGACTAGATAGTACAGAGTCGAATTACAGCGGATATGTGCGAATTAGAGGCTGAATCGTGCGAAAATGAGCATAATTCGTGCAAAACGAGCAAAATTGTTCATTGTGGTGTTGAATTGTGCTCAGATAGGATAACTTAACATAACTAGATAGTACAGAGTCGAATTACAGCGGATATGTGCGAATTAGAGGCTGAATCGTGCGAAAATGAGCATAATTCGTGCAAAACGAGCAAAATTGTTCATTGTGGTGTTGAATTGTGCTCAGATACGATAACTTAACATAACTAGATAGTACAGAGTCGAATTACAGCGGATATGTGCGAATTAGAGGCTGAATCGTGCGAAAATGAGCATAATTCGTGCAAAACGAGCAAAATTGTTCATTGTGGTGTTGAATTGTGCTCAGTTACGATAACTTAACATAACTAGATAGTACAGAGTCGAATTACATCGGATATATGCGAATTAGAGGCTGAATCGTGCGAAAATGAGCATAATTCTTGCAAAACGAGCAAAATTGTCCATTGTGGTGTTGAATTGTGCTCAGTTACGATAACTTAACATGACTAGATAGTACAGAGTCGAATTACAGCGGATATGTGCGAATTAGAGGCTGAATCGTTCGAAAATGAGCAAAATTCGTTCAAAACGAGCAAAATTGTTCATTGTGGTGTTGAATTGTGCTCAGATAGGATAACTGAACATAACTAGATAGTACAGAGTCGAATTACAGCGGATATGTGCGAATTAGAGGCTGAATCGTGCGAAAATGAGCATAATTCGTGCAAAACGAGCAAAATTGTTCATTGTGGTGTTGAACTGTGTTCAGTTACGATAACTTAACATAAGTAGATAGTACAGAGTCGAATTACAGCGGATATGTGCGAATTAGAGGATGAATCGTGCGAAAATGAGCATAATTCGTTCAAAACGAGCAAAATTGTTCATTGTAGTGTTGAATTGTGCTCAGTTACGATAACTTAACATGACTAGATAGTACAGAGTCGAATTACAGCGGATATGTGCGAATTAGAGGCTGAATCGTGCGAAAATGAGCATAATTCGTGCAAAACGAGCAAAATTGTTCATTGTGGTGTTGAATTGTGCTCAGATAGGATAACTTAACATAACTAGATAGTACAGAGTCGAATTACAGCGGATATGTGCGAATTAGAGGCTGAATCGTGCGAAAATGAGCATAATTCGTGCAAAACGAGCAAAATTGTTCATTGTGGTGTTGAATTGTGCTGAGTTACGATAACTTAACAAGACTAGATAGTACAGAGCCGAATTACAGCGGATATGTGCGAATTAGATGCTGAATCGTTCGAAAATGAGCAAAATTCGTTCGAAAATGAGCAAAATTGTTCATTGTGGTGTTGAATTGTGCTCAGATAGGATAACTTAACATAACTAGATAGTACAGAGTCGAATTACAGCGGATATGTGCGAATTAGAGGCTGAATCGTGCGAAAATGATCATAATTCGTGCAAAACGAGCAAAATTGTTCATTGTGGTGTTGAATTGTGCTCAGATAGGATAACTTAACATAACTAGATAGTACAGAGTCGAATTACAGCGGATATGTGCGAATTAGAGGCTGAATCGTGCGAAAATGAGCATAATTCGTGCAAAACGAGCAAAATTGTTCATTGTGGTGTTGAATTGTGCTCAGATAGGATAACTTAACATAACTAGATAGTACAGAGTCGAATTACAGCGGATATGTGCGAATTAGAGGCTGAATCGTGCGAAAATGAGCATAATTCGTGCAAAACGAGCAAAATTGTTCATTGTGGTGTTGAATTGTGCTCAGATGGGATAGCTTAACATAACTAGATAGCACAGAGTCGAATTACAGCGGAGATGTGCGAATTAGAGGCTGAATCGTGCGAAAATGAGCATAATTCGTGCAAAACGAGCAAAATTGTTCATTGTGGTGTTGAATTGTGCTCAGTTACGATAACTTAACATAACTAGATAGTACAGAGTCGAATTACAGCGGATATGTGCGAATTAGAGGCTGAATCGTTCGAAAATGAGCAAAATTCGTTCAAAACGAGCAAAATTGTTCATTGTGGTGTTGAATTGTGCTCAGATAGGATAACTTAACATAACTAGATAGTACAGAGTCGAATTACAGCGGATATGTGCGAATTAGAGGCTGAATCGTGCGAAAATGAGCATAATTCGTGCAAAACGAGCAAAATTGTTCATTGTGGTGTTGAACTGTGTTCAGTTACGATAACTTAACATAACTAGATAGTACAGAGTCGAATTACATCGGATATGTGCGAATTAGAGGCTGAATCGTGCGAAAATGAGCATAATTCTTGCAAAACGAGCAAAATTGTTCATTGTGGTGTTGAATTGTGCTCAGTTACGATAACTTAACATGACTAGATAGTACAGAGTCGAATTACAGCGGATATGTGCGAATTAGAGGCTGAATCGTTCGAAAATGAGCAAAATTCGTTCAAAACGAGCAAAATTCGTGCGAAACGAGCAAAATTGTTCATTGTGGTGTTGAATTGTGCTCAGTTACGATAACTTAACATAACTAGATAGTACAGAGTCGAATTACAGCGGATATGTGCGAATTAGAGGCTGAATCGTGCGAAAATGAGCATAATTCTTGCAAAACGAGCAAAATTGTTCATTGTGGTGTTGAATTGTGCTCAGTTACGATAACTTAACATGACTAGATAGTACAGAGTCGAATTACAGCGGATATGTGCGAATTAGAGGCTGAATCGTTCGAAAATGAGCAAAATTCGTTCAAAACGAGCAAAATTGTTCATTGTGGTGTTGAATTGTGCTCAGATAGGATAACTGAACATAACTAGATAGTACAGAGTCGAATTACAGCGGATATGTGCGAATTAGAGGCTGAATCGTGCGAAAATGAGCATAATTCGTGCAAAACGAGCAAAATTGTTCATTGTGGTGTTGAACTGTGTTCAGTTACGATAACTTAACATAACTAGATAGTACAGAGTCGAATTACAGCGGATATGTGCGAATTAGAGGATGAATCGTGCGAAAATGAGCATAATTCGTTCAAAACGAGCAAAATTGTTCATTGTAGTGTTGAATTGTGCTCAGTTACGATAACTTAACATGACTAGATAGTACAGAGTCGAATTACAGCGGATATGTGCGAATTAGAGGCTGAATCGTGCGAAAATGAGCATAATTCGTGCAAAACGAGCAAAATTGTTCATTGTGGTGTTGAATTGTGCTCAGATAGGATAACTTAACATAACTAGATAGTACAGAGTCGAATTACAGCGGATATGTGCGAATTAGAGGCTGAATCGTGCGAAAATGAGCATAATTCGTGCAAAACGAGCAAAATTGTTCATTGTGGTGTTGAATTGTGCTGAGTTACGATAACTTAACAAGACTAGATAGTACAGAGCCGAATTACAGCGGATATGTGCGAATTAGATGCTGAATCGTGCGAAAATGAGCATAATTCGTTCAAAACGAGCAAAATTGTTTATTGTGGTGATAAATTGTGCTCAGTTACGATAACTTAACATGACTAGATAGTACAGAGTCGAATTACAGCGGATATGTGCGAATTAGAGGCTGAATCGTGCGAAAATGAGCATAATTCGTGCAAAACGAGCAAAATTGTTCATTGTGGTGTTGAACTGTGTTCAGTTACGATAACTTAACATAACTAGATAGTACAGAGTCGAATTACAGCGGATATGTGCGAATTAGAGGCTGAATCGTGCGAAAATGAGCATAATTCTTGCAAAACGAGCAAAATTGTTCATTGTGGTGTTGAATTGTGCTGAGTTACGATAACTTAACATAACTAGATAGTACAGAGTCGAATTACAGCTGATATGTGCGAATTAGAGGCTGAATCGTGCGAAAATGAGCATAATTCGTGCAAAACGAGCAAAATTGTTCATTGTGGTGTTGAATTGTGCTCAGATAGGATAACTTAACATAACTAGATAGTACAGAGTCGAATTACAGCGGATATGTGCGAATTAGAGGCTGAATCGTGCGAAAATGAGCATAATTCGTTCAAAACGAGCAAAATTGTTCATTGTGGTGTTGAATTGTGCTCAGTTACGATAACTTAACATAACTAGATAGTACAGAGTCGAATTACAGCGGATATGTGCGAATTAGAGTCTGAATCGTGCGAAAATGAGCATAATTCGTGCAAAACGAGCAAAATTGTTCATTGTGGTGATAAATTGTGCTCAGTTACGATAACTTAACATGACTAGATAGTACAGAGTCGAATTACAGCGGATATGTGCGAATTAGAGGCTGAATCGTGCGAAAATGAGCATAATTCGTTCAAAACGAGCAAAATTGTTCATTGTGGTGTTGAATTGTGCTCAGATAGGATAACTTAACATAACTAGATAGTACAGAGTCGAATTACAGCGGATATGTGCGAATTAGAGGCTGAATCGTGCGAAAATGAGCATAATTCGTGCAAAACGAGCAAAATTGTTCATTGTGGTGTTGAACTGTGTTCAGTTACGATAACTTAACATAACTAGATAGTACAGAGTCGAATTACATCGGATATGTGCGAATTAGAGGCTGAATCGTGCGAAAATGAGCATAATTCTTGCAAAACGAGCAAAATTGTTCATTGTGGTGTTGAATTGTGCTCAGTTACGATAACTTAACATGACTAGATAGTACAGAGTCGAATTACAGCGGATATGTGCGAATTAGAGGCTGAATCGTGCGAAAATGAGCATAATTCGTGCAAAACGAGCAAAATTGTTCATTGTGGTGTTGAATTGTGCTCAGATAGGATAACTTAACATAACTAGATAGTACAGAGTCGAATTACAGCGGATATGTGCGAATTAGAGGCTGAATCGTGCGAAAATGAGCATAATTCGTTCAAAACGAGCAAAATTGTTCATTGTGGTGTTGAATTGTGCTCAGTTACGATAACTTAACATAACTAGATAGTACAGAGTCGAATTACAGCGGATATGTGCGAATTAGAGTCTGAATCGTGCGAAAATGAGCATAATTCGTTCAAAACAAGCAAAATTGTTCATTGTGGTGTTGAATTGTGCTGAGTTACGATAACTTAACAAGACTAGATAGTACAGAGCCGAATTACAGCGGATATGTGCGAATTAGATGCTGAATCGTGCGAAAATGAGCATAATTCGTTCAAAACGAGCAAAATTGTTTATTGTGGTGATAAATTGTGCTCAGTTACGATAACTTAACATGACTAGATAGTACAGAGTCGAATTACAGCGGATATGTGCGAATTAGAGGCTGAATCGTGCGAAAATGAGCATAATTCGTGCAAAACGAGCAAAATTGTTCATTGTGGTGTTGAACTGTGTTCAGTTACGATAACTTAACATAACTAGATAGTACAGAGTCGAATTACAGCGGATATGTGCGAATTAGAGGCTGAATCGTGCGAAAATGAGCATAATTCTTGCAAAACGAGCAAAATTGTTCATTGTGGTGTTGAATTGTGCTCAGTTACGATAACTTAACATGACTAGATAGTACAGAGTCGAATTACAGCGGATATGTGCGAATTAGAGGCTGAATCGTTCGAAAATGAGCAAAATTCGTTCAAAACGAGCAAAATTCGTGCGAAACGAGCAAAATTGTTCACTGTGGTGTTGAATTGTGCTCAGATAGGATAACTTAACATAACTAGATAGTACAGGGTCGAATTACAGCGGATATGTGCGAATTAGAGGCTGAATCGTGCGAAAATGAGCATAATTCGTTCAAAACGAGCAAAATTGTTCATTGTGGTGTTGAATTGTGCTCAGATAGGATAACTTAACATAACTAGATAGTACAGAGTCGAATTACAGCGGATATGTGCGAATTAGAGGCTGAATCGTGCGAAAATGATCATAATTCGTGCAAAACGAGCAAAATTGTTCATTGTGGTGTTGAATTGTGCTCAGTTACGATAACTTAACATAACTAGATAGTACAGAGTCGAATTACAGCGGATATGTGCGAATTAGAGGCTGCATCGTTCGAAAATGAGCAAAATTCGTTCAAAACGAGCAAAATTGTTCATTGTGGTGTTGAATTGTGCTCAGATAGGATAACTTAACATAACTAGATAGTACAGAGTCGAATTACAGCGGATATGTGCGAATTAGAGGCTGAATCGTGCGAAAATGAGCATAATTCGTGCAAAACGAGCAAAATTGTTCATTGTGGTGTTGAACTGTGTTCAGTTACGATAACTTAACATAACTAGATAGTACAGAGTCGAATTACATCGGATATGTGCGAATTAGAGGCTGAATCGTGCGAAAATGAGCATAATTCTTGCAAAACGAGCAAAATTGTTCATTGTGGTGTTGAATTGTGCTCAGTTACGATAACTTAACATGACTAGATAGTACAGAGTCGAATTACAGCGGATATGTGCGAATTAGAGGCTGAATCGTTCGAAAATGAGCAAAATTCGTTCAAAACGAGCAAAATTCGTGCGAAACGAGCAAAATTGTTCATTGTGGTGTTGAATTGTGCTCAGTTACGATAACTTAACATAACTAGATAGTACAGAGTCGAATTACAGCGGATATGTGCGAATTAGAGGCTGAATCGTGCGAAAATGAGCATAATTCTTGCAAAACGAGCAAAATTGTTCATTGTGGTGTTGAATTGTGCTCAGTTACGATAACTTAACATGACTAGATAGTACAGAGTCGAATTACAGCGGATATGTGCGAATTAGAGGCTGAATCGTGCGAAAATGAGCATAATTCGTGCAAAACGAGCAAAATTGTTCATTGTGGTGTTGAATTGTGCTCAGTTACGATAACTTAACATGACTAGATAGTACAGAGTCGAATTACAGCGGATATGTGCGAATTAGAGGCTGAATCGTTCGAAAATGAGCAAAATTCGTTCAAAACGAGCAAAATTGTTCATTGTGGTGTTGAATTGTGCTCAGATAGGATAACTGAACATAACTAGATAGTACAGAGTCGAATTACAGCGGATATGTGCGAATTAGAGGCTGAATCGTGCGAAAATGAGCATAATTCGTGCAAAACGAGCAAAATTGTTCATTGTGGTGTTGAACTGTGTTCAGTTACGATAACTTAACATAACTAGATAGTACAGAGTCGAATTACAGCGGATATGTGCGAATTAGAGGATGAATCGTGCGAAAATGAGCATAATTCGTTCAAAACGAGCAAAATTGTTCATTGTAGTGTTGAATTGTGCTCAGTTACGATGACTTAACATGACTAGATAGTACAGAGTCGAATTACAGCGGATATGTGCGAATTAGAGGCTGAATCGTGCGAAAATGAGCATAATTCGTGCAAAACGAGCAAAATTGTTCATTGTGGTGTTGAATTGTGCTCAGATAGGATAACTTAACATAACTAGATAGTACAGAGTCGAATTACAGCGGATATGTGCGAATTAGAGGCTGAATCGTGCGAAAATGAGCATAATTCGTGCAAAACGAGCAAAATTGTTCATTGTGGTGTTGAATTGTGCTCAGATACGATAACTTAACATAACTAGATAGTACAGAGTCGAATTACAGCGGATATGTGCGAATTAGAGGCTGAATCGTGCGAAAATGAGCATAATTCGTGCAAAACGAGCAAAATTGTTCATTGTGGTGTTGAATTGTGCTCAGTTACGATAACTTAACATAACTAGATAGTACAGAGTCGAATTACATCGGATATATGCGAATTAGAGGCTGAATCGTGCGAAAATGAGCATAATTCTTGCAAAACGAGCAAAATTGTCCATTGTGGTGTTGAATTGTGCTCAGTTACGATAACTTAACATGACTAGATAGTACAGAGTCGAATTACAGCGGATATGTGCGAATTAGAGGCTGAATCGTTCGAAAATGAGCAAAATTCGTTCAAAACGAGCAAAATTGTTCATTGTGGTGTTGAATTGTGCTCAGATAGGATAACTGAACATAACTAGATAGTACAGAGTCGAATTACAGCGGATATGTGCGAATTAGAGGCTGAATCGTGCGAAAATGAGCATAATTCGTGCAAAACGAGCAAAATTGTTCATTGTGGTGTTGAACTGTGTTCAGTTACGATAACTTAACATAACTAGATAGTACAGAGTCGAATTACAGCGGATATGTGCGAATTAGAGGATGAATCGTGCGAAAATGAGCATAATTCGTTCAAAACGAGCAAAATTGTTCATTGTAGTGTTGAATTGTGCTCAGTTACGATAACTTAACATGACTAGATAGTACAGAGTCGAATTACAGCGGATATGTGCGAATTAGAGGCTGAATCGTGCGAAAATGAGCATAATTCGTGCAAAACGAGCAAAATTGTTCATTGTGGTGTTGAATTGTGCTCAGATAGGATAACTTAACATAACTAGATAGTACAGAGTCGAATTACAGCGGATATGTGCGAATTAGAGGCTGAATCGTGCGAAAATGAGCATAATTCGTGCAAAACGAGCAAAATTGTTCATTGTGGTGTTGAATTGTGCTGAGTTACGATAACTTAACAAGACTAGATAGTACAGAGCCGAATTACAGCGGATATGTGCGAATTAGATGCTGAATCGTTCGAAAATGAGCAAAATTCGTTCGAAAATGAGCAAAATTGTTCATTGTGGTGTTGAATTGTGCTCAGATAGGATAACTTAACATAACTAGATAGTACAGAGTCGAATTACAGCGGATATGTGCGAATTAGAGGCTGAATCGTGCGAAAATGATCATAATTCGTGCAAAACGAGCAAAATTGTTCATTGTGGTGTTGAATTGTGCTCAGATAGGATAACTTAACATAACTAGATAGTACAGAGTCGAATTACAGCGGATATGTGCGAATTAGAGGCTGAATCGTGCGAAAATGAGCATAATTCGTGCAAAACGAGCAAAATTGTTCATTGTGGTGTTGAATTGTGCTCAGATAGGATAACTTAACATAACTAGATAGTACAGAGTCGAATTACAGCGGATATGTGCGAATTAGAGGCTGAATCGTGCGAAAATGAGCATAATTCGTGCAAAACGAGCAAAATTGTTCATTGTGGTGTTGAATTGTGCTCAGATGGGATAGCTTAACATAACTAGATAGCACAGAGTCGAATTACAGCGGAGATGTGCGAATTAGAGGCTGAATCGTGCGAAAATGAGCATAATTCGTGCAAAACGAGCAAAATTGTTCATTGTGGTGTTGAATTGTGCTCAGTTACGATAACTTAACATAACTAGATAGTACAGAGTCGAATTACAGCGGATATGTGCGAATTAGAGGCTGAATCGTTCGAAAATGAGCAAAATTCGTTCAAAACGAGCAAAATTGTTCATTGTGGTGTTGAATTGTGCTCAGATAGGATAACTTAACATAACTAGATAGTACAGAGTCGAATTACAGCGGATATGTGCGAATTAGAGGCTGAATCGTGCGAAAATGAGCATAATTCGTGCAAAACGAGCAAAATTGTTCATTGTGGTGTTGAACTGTGTTCAGTTACGATAACTTAACATAACTAGATAGTACAGAGTCGAATTACATCGGATATGTGCGAATTAGAGGCTGAATCGTGCGAAAATGAGCATAATTCTTGCAAAACGAGCAAAATTGTTCATTGTGGTGTTGAATTGTGCTCAGTTACGATAACTTAACATGACTAGATAGTACAGAGTCGAATTACAGCGGATATGTGCGAATTAGAGGCTGAATCGTTCGAAAATGAGCAAAATTCGTTCAAAACGAGCAAAATTCGTGCGAAACGAGCAAAATTGTTCATTGTGGTGTTGAATTGTGCTCAGTTACGATAACTTAACATAACTAGATAGTACAGAGTCGAATTACAGCGGATATGTGCGAATTAGAGGCTGAATCGTGCGAAAATGAGCATAATTCTTGCAAAACGAGCAAAATTGTTCATTGTGGTGTTGAATTGTGCTCAGTTACGATAACTTAACATGACTAGATAGTACAGAGTCGAATTACAGCGGATATGTGCGAATTAGAGGCTGAATCGTTCGAAAATGAGCAAAATTCGTTCAAAACGAGCAAAATTGTTCATTGTGGTGTTGAATTGTGCTCAGATAGGATAACTGAACATAACTAGATAGTACAGAGTCGAATTACAGCGGATATGTGCGAATTAGAGGCTGAATCGTGCGAAAATGAGCATAATTCGTGCAAAACGAGCAAAATTGTTCATTGTGGTGTTGAACTGTGTTCAGTTACGATAACTTAACATAACTAGATAGTACAGAGTCGAATTACAGCGGATATGTGCGAATTAGAGGATGAATCGTGCGAAAATGAGCATAATTCGTTCAAAACGAGCAAAATTGTTCATTGTAGTGTTGAATTGTGCTCAGTTACGATAACTTAACATGACTAGATAGTACAGAGTCGAATTACAGCGGATATGTGCGAATTAGAGGCTGAATCGTGCGAAAATGAGCATAATTCGTGCAAAACGAGCAAAATTGTTCATTGTGGTGTTGAATTGTGCTCAGATAGGATAACTTAACATAACTAGATAGTACAGAGTCGAATTACAGCGGATATGTGCGAATTAGAGGCTGAATCGTGCGAAAATGAGCATAATTCGTGCAAAACGAGCAAAATTGTTCATTGTGGTGTTGAATTGTGCTGAGTTACGATAACTTAACAAGACTAGATAGTACAGAGCCGAATTACAGCGGATATGTGCGAATTAGATGCTGAATCGTGCGAAAATGAGCATAATTCGTTCAAAACGAGCAAAATTGTTTATTGTGGTGATAAATTGTGCTCAGTTACGATAACTTAACATGACTAGATAGTACAGAGTCGAATTACAGCGGATATGTGCGAATTAGAGGCTGAATCGTGCGAAAATGAGCATAATTCGTGCAAAACGAGCAAAATTGTTCATTGTGGTGTTGAACTGTGTTCAGTTACGATAACTTAACATAACTAGATAGTACAGAGTCGAATTACAGCGGATATGTGCGAATTAGAGGCTGAATCGTGCGAAAATGAGCATAATTCTTGCAAAACGAGCAAAATTGTTCATTGTGGTGTTGAATTGTGCTGAGTTACGATAACTTAACATAACTAGATAGTACAGAGTCGAATTACAGCTGATATGTGCGAATTAGAGGCTGAATCGTGCGAAAATGAGCATAATTCGTGCAAAACGAGCAAAATTGTTCATTGTGGTGTTGAATTGTGCTCAGATAGGATAACTTAACATAACTAGATAGTACAGAGTCGAATTACAGCGGATATGTGCGAATTAGAGGCTGAATCGTGCGAAAATGAGCATAATTCGTTCAAAACGAGCAAAATTGTTCATTGTGGTGTTGAATTGTGCTCAGTTACGATAACTTAACATAACTAGATAGTACAGAGTCGAATTACAGCGGATATGTGCGAATTAGAGTCTGAATCGTGCGAAAATGAGCATAATTCGTGCAAAACGAGCAAAATTGTTCATTGTGGTGATAAATTGTGCTCAGTTACGATAACTTAACATGACTAGATAGTACAGAGTCGAATTACAGCGGATATGTGCGAATTAGAGGCTGAATCGTGCGAAAATGAGCATAATTCGTTCAAAACGAGCAAAATTGTTCATTGTGGTGTTGAATTGTGCTCAGATAGGATAACTTAACATAACTAGATAGTACAGAGTCGAATTACAGCGGATATGTGCGAATTAGAGGCTGAATCGTGCGAAAATGAGCATAATTCGTGCAAAACGAGCAAAATTGTTCATTGTGGTGTTGAACTGTGTTCAGTTACGATAACTTAACATAACTAGATAGTACAGAGTCGAATTACATCGGATATGTGCGAATTAGAGGCTGAATCGTGCGAAAATGAGCATAATTCTTGCAAAACGAGCAAAATTGTTCATTGTGGTGTTGAATTGTGCTCAGTTACGATAACTTAACATGACTAGATAGTACAGAGTCGAATTACAGCGGATATGTGCGAATTAGAGGCTGAATCGTTCGAAAATGAGCAAAATTCGTTCAAAACGAGCAAAATTCGTGCGAAACGAGCAAAATTGTTCATTGTGGTGTTGAATTGTGCTCAGTTACGATAACTTAACATAACTAGATAGTACAGAGTCGAATTACAGCGGATATGTGCGAATTAGAGGCTGAATCGTGCGAAAATGAGCATAATTCTTGCAAAACGAGCAAAATTGTTCATTGTGGTGTTGAATTGTGCTCAGTTACGATAACTTAACATGACTAGATAGTACAGAGTCGAATTACAGCGGATATGTGCGAATTAGAGGCTGAATCGTGCGAAAATGAGCATAATTCGTGCAAAACGAGCAAAATTGTTCATTGTGGTGTTGAATTGTGCTCAGTTACGATAACTTAACATGACTAGATAGTACAGAGTCGAATTACAGCGGATATGTGCGAATTAGAGGCTGAATCGTTCGAAAATGAGCAAAATTCGTTCAAAACGAGCAAAATTGTTCATTGTGGTGTTGAATTGTGCTCAGATAGGATAACTGAACATAACTAGATAGTACAGAGTCGAATTACAGCGGATATGTGCGAATTAGAGGCTGAATCGTGCGAAAATGAGCATAATTCGTGCAAAACGAGCAAAATTGTTCATTGTGGTGTTGAACTGTGTTCAGTTACGATAACTTAACATAACTAGATAGTACAGAGTCGAATTACAGCGGATATGTGCGAATTAGAGGATGAATCGTGCGAAAATGAGCATAATTCGTTCAAAACGAGCAAAATTGTTCATTGTAGTGTTGAATTGTGCTCAGTTACGATAACTTAACATGACTAGATAGTACAGAGTCGAATTACAGCGGATATGTGCGAATTAGAGGCTGAATCGTGCGAAAATGAGCATAATTCGTGCAAAACGAGCAAAATTGTTCATTGTGGTGTTGAATTGTGCTCAGATAGGATAACTTAACATAACTAGATAGTACAGAGTCGAATTACAGCGGATATGTGCGAATTAGAGGCTGAATCGTGCGAAAATGAGCATAATTCGTGCAAAACGAGCAAAATTGTTCATTGTGGTGTTGAATTGTGCTCAGATACGATAACTTAACATAACTAGATAGTACAGAGTCGAATTACAGCGGATATGTGCGAATTAGAGGCTGAATCGTGCGAAAATGAGCATAATTCGTGCAAAACGAGCAAAATTGTTCATTGTGGTGTTGAATTGTGCTCAGATACGATAACTTAACATAACTAGATAGTACAGAGTCGAATTACAGCGGATATGTGCGAATTAGAGGCTGAATCGTGCGAAAATGAGCATAATTCGTGCAAAACGAGCAAAATTGTTCATTGTGGTGTTGAATTGTGCTCAGTTACGATAACTTAACATAACTAGATAGTACAGAGTCGAATTACATCGGATATATGCGAATTAGAGGCTGAATCGTGCGAAAATGAGCATAATTCTTGCAAAACGAGCAAAATTGTCCATTGTGGTGTTGAATTGTGCTCAGTTACGATAACTTAACGTGACTAGATAGTACAGAGTCGAATTACAGCGGATATGTGCGAATTAGAGGCTGAATCGTTCGAAAATGAGCAAAATTCGTTCAAAACGAGCAAAATTCGTGCGAAACGAGCAAAATTGTTCATTGTGGTGTTGAATTGTGCTCAGTTACGATAACTTAACATAACTAGATAGTACAGAGTCGAATTACAGCGGATATGTGCGAATTAGAGGCTGAATCGTGCGAAAATGAGCATAATTCTTGCAAAACGAGCAAAATTGTTCATTGTGGTGTTGAATTGTGCTCAGATAGGATAAATTAACATAACTAGATAGTACAGAGTCGAATTACAGCGGATATGTGCGAATTAGAGGCTGAATCGTGCGAAAATGAGCATAATTCGTGCAAAACGAGCAAAATTGTTCATTGTGGTGTTGAATTGTGCTCAGATACGATAACTTAACATAACTAGATAGTACAGAGTCGAATTGCAGCGGATATGTGCGAATTAGAGGCTGAATCGTGCGAAAATGAGCATAATTCGTGCAAAACGAGCAAAATTGTTCATTGTGGTGTTGAATTGTGCTCAGTTACGATAACTTAACTTAACTAGATAGTACAGAGTCGAATTACAGCGGATATGTGCGAATTAGAGGCTGAATCGTGCGAAAATGAGCATAATTCTTGCAAAACGAGCAAAATTGTTCATTGTGGTGTTGAATTGTGCTCAGTTACGATAACTTAACATGACTAGATAGTACAGAGTCGAATTACAGCGGATATGTGCGAATTAGAGGCTGAATCGTGCGAAAATGAGCATAATTCGTGCAAAACGAGCAAAATTGTTCATTGTGGTGTTGAATTGTGCTCAGTTACGATAACTTAACATGACTAGATAGTACAGAGTCGAATTACAGCGGATATGTGCGAATTAGAGGCTGAATCGTTCGAAAATGAGCAAAATTCGTTCAAAACGAGCAAAATTGTTCATTGTGGTGTTGAATTGTGCTCAGATAGGATAACTGAACATAACTAGATAGTACAGAGTCGAATTACAGCGGATATGTGCGAATTAGAGGCTGAATCGTGCGAAAATGAGCATAATTCGTGCAAAACGAGCAAAATTGTTCATTGTGGTGTTGAACTGTGTTCAGTTACGATAACTTAACATAACTAGATAGTACAGAGTCGAATTACAGCGGATATGTGCGAATTAGAGGCTGAATCGTGCGAAAATGAGCATAATTCGTTCAAAACGAGCAAAATTGTTCATTCTAGTGTTGAATTGTGCTCAGTTACGATAACTTAACATGACTAGATAGTACAGAGTCGAATTACAGCGGATATGTGCGAATTAGAGGCTGAATCGTGCGAAAATGAGCATAATTCGTGCAAAACGAGCAAAATTGTTCATTGTGGTGTTGAATTGTGCTCAGATACGATAACTTAACATAACTAGATAGTACAGAGTCGAATTACAGCGGATATGTGCGAATTAGAGGCTGAATCGTGCGAAAATGAGCATAATTCGTGCAAAACGAGCAAAATTGTTCATTGTGGTGTTGAATTGTGCTCAGTTACGATAACTTAACTTAACTAGATAGTACAGAGTCGAATTACAGCGGATATGTGCGAATTAGAGGCTGAATCGTGCGAAAATGAGCATAATTCTTGCATAACGAGCAAAATTGTTCATTGTGGTGTTGAATTGTGCTCAGTTACGATAACTTAACATGACTAGATAGTACAGAGTCGAATTACAGCGGATATGTGCGAATTAGAGGCTGAATCGTGCGAAAATGAGCATAATTCTTGCAAAACGAGCAAAATTGTTCATTGTGGTGTTGAATTGTGCTCAGTTACGATAACTTAACATGACTAGATAGTACAGAGTCGAATTACAGCGGATATGTGCGAATTAGAGGCTGAATCGTGCGAAAATGAGCATAATTCGTGCAAAACGAGCAAAATTGTTCATTGTGGTGTTGAATTGTGCTCAGATAGGATAACTTAACATAACTAGATAGCACAGAGTCGAATTACAGCGGATATGTGCGAATTAGAGGCTGAATCGTGCGAAAATGAGCAAAATTCGTTCAAAATGAGCATAATTCGTTCAAAACGAGCAAAATTGTTCATTGTGGTGTTGAATTGTGCTCAGTTACGATAACTTAACATAACTAGATAGTACAGAGTCGAATTACAGCGGATATGTGCGAATTAGAGGCTGAATCGTGCGAAAATGAGCATAATTCTTGCAAAACGAGCAAAATTGTTCATTGTGGTGTTGAATTGTGCTCAGTTACGATAACTTAACATGACTAGATAGTACAGAGTCGAATTGCAGCGGATATGTGCGAATTAGAGGCTGAATCGTTCGAAAATGAGCAAAATTCGTTCAAAACGAGCAAAATTCGTGCAAAACGAGCAAAATTGTTCATTGTGGTGTTGAATTGTGCTCAGATAGGATAACTTAACATAACTAGATAGTACAGAGTCGAATTACAGCGGATATGTGCGAATTAGAGGCTGAATCGTGCGAAAATCAGCATAATTCGTGCAAAACGAGCAAAATTGTTCATTGTGGTGTTGAATTGTGCTCAGATAGGATAACTTAACATAACTAGATAGCACAGAGTCGAATTACAGCGGATATGTGCGAATTAGAGGCTGAATCGTGCGAAAATGAGCAAAATTCGTTCAAAATGAGCATAATTCGTTCAAAACGAGCAAAATTGTTCATTGTGGTGTTGAATTGTGCTCAGTTACGATAACTTAACATAACTAGATAGTACAGAGTCGAATTACAGCGGATATGTGCGAATTAGAGGCTGAATCGTGCGAAAATGAGCATAATTCTTGCAAAACGAGCAAAATTGTTCATTGTGGTGTTGAATTGTGCTCAGTTACGATAACTTAACATGACTAGATAGTACAGAGTCGAATTGCAGCGGATATGTGCGAATTAGAGGCTGAATCGTTCGAAAATGAGCAAAATTCGTTCAAAACGAGCAAAATTCGTGCAAAACGAGCAAAATTGTTCATTGTGGTGTTGAATTGTGCTCAGATAGGATAACTTAACATAACTAGATAGTACAGAGTCGAATTACAGCGGATATGTGCGAATTAGAGGCTGAATCGTGCGAAAATCAGCATAATTCGTGCAAAACGAGCAAAATTGTTCATTGTGGTGTTGAATTGTGCTCAGATAGGATAACTTAACATAACTAGATAGTACAGAGTCGAATTACAGCGGATATGTGCGAATTAGAGGCTGAATCGTGCGAAAATGAGCATAATTCGTGCAAAACGAGCAAAATTGTTCATTGTGGTATTGAATTGTGCTCAGATACGATAACTTAACATAACTAGATAGTACAGAGTCGAATTACAGCGGATATGTGCGAATTAGAGGCTGAATCGTGCGAAAATGAGCATAATTCGTGCAAAACGAGCAAAATTGTTCATTGTGGTGTTGAATTGTGCTCAGTTACGATATAACTTAACTTAACTAGATAGTACAGAGTCGAATTACAGCGGATATGTGCGAATTAGAGGCTGAATCGTGCGAAAATGAGCATAATTCTTGCAAAACGAGCAAAATTGTTCATTGTGGTGTTGAATTGTGCTCAGATAGGATAACTGAACATAACTAGATAGTACAGAGTCGAATTACAGCGGATATGTGCGAATTAGAGGCTGAATCGTGCGAAAATGAGCATAATTCGTGCAAAACGAGCAAAATTGTTCATTGTGGTGTTGAATTGTGCTCAGATAGGATAACTTAACATAACTAGATAGCACAGAGTCGAATTACAGCGGATATGTGCGAATTAGAGGCTGAATCGTGCGAAAATGAGCAAAATTCGTTCAAAATGAGCATAATTCGTTCAAAACGAGCAAAATTGTTCATTGTGGTGTTGAATTGTGCTCAGTTACGATAACTTAACATAACTAGATAGTACAGAGTCGAATTACAGCGGATATGTGCGAATTAGAGGCTGAATCGTGCGAAAATGAGCATAATTCTTGCAAAACGAGCAAAATTGTTCATTGTGGTGTTGAATTGTGCTCAGTTACGATAACTTAACATGACTAGATAGTACAGAGTCGAATTGCAGCGGATATGTGCGAATTAGAGGCTGAATCGTTCGAAAATGAGCAAAATTCGTTCAAAACGAGCAAAATTCGTGCAAAACGAGCAAAATTGTTCATTGTGGTGTTGAATTGTGCTCAGATAGGATAACTTAACATAACTAGATAGTACAGAGTCGAATTACAGCGGATATGTGCGAATTAGAGGCTGAATCGTGCGAAAATCAGCATAATTCGTGCAAAACGAGCAAAATTGTTCATTGTGGTGTTGAATTGTGCTCAGATAGGATAACTTAACATAACTAGATAGCACAGAGTCGAATTACAGCGGATATGTGCGAATTAGAGGCTGAATCGTGCGAAAATGAGCAAAATTCGTTCAAAATGAGCATAATTCGTTCAAAACGAGCAAAATTGTTCATTGTGGTGTTGAATTGTGCTCAGTTACGATAACTTAACATAACTAGATAGTACAGAGTCGAATTACAGCGGATATGTGCGAATTAGAGGCTGAATCGTGCGAAAATGAGCATAATTCTTGCAAAACGAGCAAAATTGTTCATTGTGGTGTTGAATTGTGCTCAGTTACGATAACTTAACATGACTAGATAGTACAGAGTCGAATTGCAGCGGATATGTGCGAATTAGAGGCTGAATCGTTCGAAAATGAGCAAAATTCGTTCAAAACGAGCAAAATTCGTGCAAAACGAGCAAAATTGTTCATTGTGGTGTTGAATTGTGCTCAGATAGGATAACTTAACATAACTAGATAGTACAGAGTCGAATTACAGCGGATATGTGCGAATTAGAGGCTGAATCGTGCGAAAATCAGCATAATTCGTGCAAAACGAGCAAAATTGTTCATTGTGGTGTTGAATTGTGCTCAGATAGGATAACTTAACATAACTAGATAGTACAGAGTCGAATTACAGCGGATATGTGCGAATTAGAGGCTGAATCGTGCGAAAATGAGCATAATTTGTGCAAAACGACCAAAATTGTTCATTGTGGTGTTGAATTGTGCTCAGATAGGATAACTTAACATAACTAGATAGTACAGAGTCGAATTACAGCGGATATGTGCGAATTAGTGGCTGAATCGTGCGAAAATGAGCATAATTCGTGCAAAACGAGCAAAATTGTTCATTGTGGTGTTGAATTGTGCTCAGATACGATAACTTAACATAACTAGATAGTACAGAGTCGAATTACAGCGGATATGTGCGAATTAGAGGCTGAATCGTGCGAAAATGAGCATAATTCGTGCAAAACGAGCAAAATTGTTCATTGTGGTGTTGAATTGTGCTCAGATAGGATAACCTAACATAACTAGATAGCACAGAGTCGAATTACAGCGGATATGTGCGAATTAGAGGCTGAATCGTGCGAAAATGAGCAAAATTCGTTCAAAATGAGCATAATTCGTTCAAAACGAGCAAAATTGTTCATTGTGGTGTTGAATTGTGCTCAGTTACGATAACTTAACATAACTAGATAGTACAGAGTCGAATTACAGCGGATATGTGCGAATTAGAGGCTGAATCGTGCGAAAATCAGCATAATTCGTGCAAAACGAGCAAAATTGTTCATTGTGGTGTTGAATTGTGCTCAGATAGGATAACTTAACATAACTAGATAGTACAGAGTCGAATTACAGCGGATATGTGCGAATTAGAGGCTGAATCGTGCGAAAATGAGCATAATTCTTGCAAAACGAGCAAAATTGTTCATTGTGGTGTTGAATTGTGCTCAGTTACGATAACTTAACATGACTAGATAGTACAGAGTCGAATTGCAGCGGATATGTGCGAATTAGAGGCTGAATCGTTCGAAAATGAGCAAAATTCGTTCAAAACGAGCAAAATTCGTGCAAAACGAGCAAAATTGTTCATTGTGGTGTTGAATTGTGCTCAGATAGGATAACTTAACATAACTAGATAGTACAGAGTCGAATTACAGCGGATATGTGCGAATTAGAGGCTGAATCGTGCGAAAATCAGCATAATTCGTGCAAAACGAGCAAAATTGTTCATTGTGGTGTTGAATTGTGCTCAGATAGGATAACTTAACATAACTAGATAGTACAGAGTCGAATTACAGCGGATATGTGCGAATTAGAGGCTGAATCGTGCGAAAATCAGCATAATTCGTGCAAAACGAGCAAAATTGTTCATTGTGGTGTTGAATTGTGCTCAGATAGGATAACTTAACATAACTAGATAGTACAGAGTCGAATTACAGCGGATATGTGCGAATTAGAGGCTGAATCGTGCGAAAATGAGCATAATTCTTGCAAAACGAGCAAAATTGTTCATTGTGGTGTTGAATTGTGCTCAGTTACGATAACTTAACATGACTAGATAGTACAGAGTCGAATTGCAGCGGATATGTGCGAATTAGAGGCTGAATCGTTCGAAAATGAGCAAAATTCGTTCAAAACGAGCAAAATTCGTGCAAAACGAGCAAAATTGTTCATTGTGGTGTTGAATTGTGCTCAGATAGGATAACTTAACATAACTAGATAGTACAGAGTCGAATTACAGCGGATATGTGCGAATTAGAGGCTGAATCGTGCGAAAATCAGCATAATTCGTGCAAAACGAGCAAAATTGTTCATTGTGGTGTTGAATTGTGCTCAGATAGGATAACTTAACATAACTAGATAGTACAGAGTCGAATTACAGCGGATATGTGCGAATTAGAGGCTGAATCGTGCGAAAATGAGCATAATTCGTGCAAAACGAGCAAAATTGTTCATTGTGGTGTTGAATTGTGCTCAGATACGATAACTTAACATAACTAGATAGTACAGAGTCGAATTACAGCGGATATGTGCGAATTAGAGGCTGAATCGTGCGAAAATGAGCATAATTCTTGCAAAACGAGCAAAATTGTTCATTGTGGTGTTGAATTGTGCTCAGTTACGATAACTTAACATGACTAGATAGTACAGAGTCGAATTGCAGCGGATATGTGCGAATTAGAGGCTGAATCGTTCGAAAATGAGCAAAATTCGTTCAAAACGAGCAAAATTCGTGCAAAACGAGCAAAATTGTTCATTGTGGTGTTGAATTGTGCTCAGATAGGATAACTTAACATAACTAGATAGTCCAGAGTCGAATTACAGCGGATATGTGCGAATTAGAGGCTGAATCGTGCGAAAATCAGCATAATTCGTGCAAAACGAGCAAAATTGTTCATTGTGGTGTTGAATTGTGCTCAGATAGGATAACTTAACATAACTAGATAGCACAGAGTCGAATTACAGCGGATATGTGCGAATTAGAGGCTGAATCGTGCGAAAATGAGCAAAATTCGTTCAAAATGAGCATAATTCGTTCAAAACGAGCAAAATTGTTCATTGTGGTGTTGAATTGTGCTCAGTTACGATAACTTAACATAACTAGATAGTACAGAGTCGAATTACAGCGGATATGTGCGAATTAGAGGCTGAATCGTGCGAAAATGAGCATAATTCTTGCAAAACGAGCAAAATTGTTCATTGTGGTGTTGAATTGTGCTCAGTTACGATAACTTAACATGACTAGATAGTACAGAGTCGAATTGCAGCGGATATGTGCGAATTAGAGGCTGAATCGTTCGAAAATGAGCAAAATTCGTTCAAAACGAGCAAAATTCGTGCAAAACGAGCAAAATTGTTCATTGTGGTGTTGAATTGTGCTCAGATAGGATAACTTAACATAACTAGATAGTACAGAGTCGAATTACAGCGGATATGTGCGAATTAGAGGCTGAATCGTGCGAAAATCAGCATAATTCGTGCAAAACGAGCAAAATTGTTCATTGTGGTGTTGAATTGTGCTCAGATAGGATAACTTAACATAACTAGATAGTACAGAGTCGAATTACAGCGGATATGTGCGAATTAGAGGCTGAATCGTGCGAAAATGAGCATAATTCGTGCAAAACGAGCAAAATTGTTCATTGTGGTGTTGAATTGTGCTCAGATACGATAACTTAACATAACTAGATAGTACAGAGTCGAATTACAGCGGATATGTGCGAATTAGAGGCTGAATCGTGCGAAAATGAGCATAATTCTTGCAAAACGAGCAAAATTGTTCATTGTGGTGTTGAATTGTGCTCAGTTACGATAACTTAACATGACTAGATAGTACAGAGTCGAATTGCAGCGGATATGTGCGAATTAGAGGCTGAATCGTTCGAAAATGAGCAAAATTCGTTCAAAACGAGCAAAATTCGTGCAAAACGAGCAAAATTGTTCATTGTGGTGTTGAATTGTGCTCAGATAGGATAACTTAACATAACTAGATAGTACAGAGTCGAATTACAGCGGATATGTGCGAATTAGAGGCTGAATCGTGCGAAAATCAGCATAATTCGTGCAAAACGAGCAAAATTGTTCATTGTGGTGTTGAATTGTGCTCAGATAGGATAACTTAACATAACTAGATAGCACAGAGTCGAATTACAGCGGATATGTGCGAATTAGAGGCTGAATCGTGCGAAAATGAGCAAAATTCGTTCAAAATGAGCATAATTCGTTCAAAACGAGCAAAATTGTTCATTGTGGTGTTGTATTGTGCTCAGTTACGATAACTTAACATAACTAGATAGTACAGAGTCGAATTACAGCGGATATGTGCGAATTAGAGGCTGAATCGTGCGAAAATGAGCATAATTCTTGCAAAACGAGCAAAATTGTTCATTGTGGTGTTGAATTGTGCTCAGTTACGATAACTTAACATGACTAGATAGTACAGAGTCGAATTGCAGCGGATATGTGCGAATTAGAGGCTGAATCGTTCGAAAATGAGCAAAATTCGTTCAAAACGAGCAAAATTCGTGCAAAACGAGCAAAATTGTTCATTGTGGTGTTGAATTGTGCTCAGATAGGATAACTTAACATAACTAGATAGTACAGAGTCGAATTACAGCGGATATGTGCGAATTAGAGGCTGAATCGTGCGAAAATCAGCATAATTCGTGCAAAACGAGCAAAATTGTTCATTGTGGTGTTGAATTGTGCTCAGATAGGATAACTTAACATAACTAGATAGTACAGAGTCGAATTACAGCGGATATGTGCGAATTAGAGGCTGAATCGTGCGAAAATGAGCATAATTCGTGCAAAACGACCAAAATTGTTCATTGTGGTGTTGAATTGTGCTCAGATAGGATAACTTAACATAACTAGATAGTACAGAGTCGAATTACAGCGGATATGTGCGAATTAGTGGCTGAATCGTGCGAAAATGAGCATAATTCGTGCAAAACGAGCAAAATTGTTCATTGTGGTGTTGAATTGTGCTCAGATAGGATAACTTAACATAACTAGATAGTACAGAGTCGAATTACAGCGGATATGTGCGAATTAGAGGCTGAATCGTGCGAAAATGAGCATAATTCGTGCAAAACGAGCAAAATTGTTCATTGTGGTGTTGAATTGTGCTCAGATACGATAACTTAACATAAATAGATAGTACAGAGTCGAATTACAGCGGATATGTGCGAATTAGAGGCTGAATCGTGCGAAAATGAGCATAATTCGTGCAAAACGAGCAAAATTGTTCATTGTGGTGTTGAATTGTGCTCAGTTACGATAACTTAACATAACTAGATAGTACAGAGTCGAATTACATCGGATATGTGCGAATTAGAGGCTGAATCGTGCGAAAATGAGCATAATTCTTGCAAAACGAGCAAAATTGTTCATTGTGGTGTTGAATTGTGCTCAGTTACGATAACTTAACATGACTAGATAGTACAGAGTCGAATTACAGCGGATACGTGCGAATTAGAGGCTGAATCGTTCGAAAATGAGCAAAATTCGTTCAAAACGAGCAAAATTCGTGCGAAACGAGCAAAATTGTTCATTGTGGTGTTGAATTGTGCTCAGTTACGATAACTTAACATAACTAGATAGTACAGAGTCGAATTACAGCGGATATGTGCGAATTAGAGGCTGAATCGTGCGAAAATGAGCATAATTCTTGCAAAACGAGCAAAATTGTTCATTGTGGTGTTGAATTGTGCTCAGTTACGATAACTTAACATGACTAGATAGTACAGAGTCGAATTACAGCGGATATGTGCGAATTAGAGGCTGAATCGTGCGAAAATGAGCATAATTCGTGCAAAACGAGCAAAATTGTTCATTGTGGTGTTGAATTGTGCTCAGATACGATAACTTAACATAACTAGATAGTACAGAGTCGAATTACAGCGGATATGTGCGAATTAGAGGCTGAATCGTGCGAAAATGAGCATAATTCTTGCAAAACGAGCAAAATTGTTCATTGTGGTGTTGAATTGTGCTCAGTTACGATAACTTAACATGACTAGATAGTACAGAGTCGAATTGCAGCGGATATGTGCGAATTAGAGGCTGAATCGTTCGAAAATGAGCAAAATTCGTTCAAAACGAGCAAAATTCGTGCAAAACGAGCAAAATTGTTCATTGTGGTGTTGAATTGTGCTCAGATAGGATAACTTAACATAACTAGATAGTACAGAGTCGAATTACAGCGGATATGTGCGAATTAGAGGCTGAATCGTGCGAAAATCAGCATAATTCGTGCAAAACGAGCAAAATTGTTCATTGTGGTGTTGAATTGTGCTCAGATAGGATAACTTAACATAACTAGATAGCACAGAGTCGAATTACAGCGGATATGTGCGAATTAGAGGCTGAATCGTGCGAAAATGAGCAAAATTCGTTCAAAATGAGCATAATTCGTTCAAAACGAGCAAAATTGTTCATTGTGGTGTTGAATTGTGCTCAGTTACGATAACTTAACATAACTAGATAGTACAGAGTCGAATTACAGCGGATATGTGCGAATTAGAGGCTGAATCGTGCGAAAATGAGCATAATTCTTGCAAAACGAGCAAAATTGTTCATTGTGGTGTTGAATTGTGCTCAGTTACGATAACTTAACATGACTAGATAGTACAGAGTCGAATTGCAGCGGATATGTGCGAATTAGAGGCTGAATCGTTCGAAAATGAGCAAAATTCGTTCAAAACGAGCAAAATTCGTGCAAAACGAGCAAAATTGTTCATTGTGGTGTTGAATTGTGCTCAGATAGGATAACTTAACATAACTAGATAGTACAGAGTCGAATTACAGCGGATATGTGCGAATTAGAGGCTGAATCGTGCGAAAATCAGCATAATTCGTGCAAAACGAGCAAAATTGTTCATTGTGGTGTTGAATTGTGCTCAGATAGGATAACTTAACATAACTAGATAGTACAGAGTCGAATTACAGCGGATATGTGCGAATTAGAGGCTGAATCGTGCGAAAATGAGCATAATTCGTGCAAAACGACCAAAATTGTTCATTGTGGTGTTGAATTGTGCTCAGATACGATAACTTAACATAACTAGATAGTACAGAGTCGAATTACAGCGGATATGTGCGAATTAGAGGCTGAATCGTGCGAAAATGAGCATAATTCGTGCAAAACGAGCAAAATTGTTCATTGTGGTGTTGAATTGTGCTCAGTTACGATAACTTAACATAACTAGATAGTACAGAGTCGAATTACATCGGATATGTGCGAATTAGAGGCTGAATCGTGCGAAAATGAGCATAATTCTTGCAAAACGAGCAAAATTGTTCATTGTGGTGTTGAATTGTGCTCAGTTACGATAACTTAACATGACTAGATAGTACAGAGTCGAATTACAGCGGATATGTGCGAATTAGAGGCTGAATCGTTCGAAAATGAGCAAAATTCGTTCAAAACGAGCAAAATTCGTGCGAAACGAGCAAAATTGTTCATTGTGGTGTTGAATTGTGCTCAGTTACGATAACTTAACATAACTAGATAGTACAGAGTCGAATTACAGCGGATATGTGCGAATTAGAGGCTGAATCGTGCGAAAATGAGCATAATTCTTGCAAAACGAGCAAAATTGTTCATTGTGGTGTTGAATTGTGCTCAGTTACGATAACTTAACATGACTAGATAGTACAGAGTCGAATTGCAGCGGATATGTGCGAATTAGAGGCTGAATCGTTCGAAAATGAGCAAAATTCGTTCAAAACGAGCAAAATTCGAGCAAAACGAGCAAAATTGTTCATTGTGGTGTTGAATTGTGCTCAGATAGGATAACTTAACATAACTAGATAGTACAGAGTCGAATTACAGCGGATATGTGCGAATTAGAGGCTGAATCGTGCGAAAATCAGCATAATTCGTGCAAAACGAGCAAAATTGTTCATTGTGGTGTTGAATTGTGCTCAGATAGGATAACTTAACATAACTAGATAGTACAGAGTCGAATTACAGCGGATATGTGCGAATTAGAGGCTGAATCGTGCGAAAATGAGCATAATTCTTGCAAAACGAGCAAAATTGTTCATTGTGGTGTTGAATTGTGCTCAGTTACGATAACTTAACATGACTAGATAGTACAGAGTCGAATTGCAGCGGATATGTGCGAATTAGAGGCTGAATCGTTCGAAAATGAGCAAAATTCGTTCAAAACGAGCAAAATTCGTGCAAAACGAGCAAAATTGTTCATTGTGGTGTTGAATTGTGCTCAGATAGGATAACTTAACATAACTAGATAGTACAGAGTCGAATTACAGCGGATATGTGCGAATTAGAGGCTGAATCGTGCGAAAATCAGCATAATTCGTGCAAAACGAGCAAAATTGTTCATTGTGGTGTTGAATTGTGCTCAGATAGGATAACTTAACATAACTAGATAGTACAGAGTCGAATTACAGCGGATATGTGCGAATTAGAGGCTGAATCGTGCGAAAATGAGCATAATTCGTGCAAAACGAGCAAAATTGTGCATTGTGGTGTTGAATTGTGCTCAGATACGATAACTTAACATAACTAGATAGTACAGAGTCGAATTACAGCGGATATGTGCGAATTAGAGGCTGAATCGTGCGAAAATGAGCATAATTCTTGCAAAACGAGCAAAATTGTTCATTGTGGTGTTGAATTGTGCTCAGTTACGATAACTTAACATGACTAGATAGTACAGAGTCGAATTGCAGCGGATATGTGCGAATTAGAGGCTGAATCGTTCGAAAATGAGCAAAATTCGTTCAAAACGAGCAAAATTCGTGCAAAACGAGCAAAATTGTTCATTGTGGTGTTGAATTGTGCTCAGATAGGATAACTTAACATAACTAGATAGTACAGAGTCGAATTACAGCGGATATGTGCGAATTAGAGGCTGAATCGTGCGAAAATCAGCATAATTCGTGCAAAACGAGCAAAATTGTTCATTGTGGTGTTGAATTGTGCTCAGATAGGATAACTTAACATAACTAGATAGCACAGAGTCGAATTACAGCGGATATGTGCGAATTAGAGGCTGAATCGTGCGAAAATGAGCAAAATTCGTTCAAAATGAGCATAATTCGTTCAAAACGAGCAAAATTGTTCATTGTAGTGTTGAATTGTGCTCAGTTACGATAACTTAACATAACTAGATAGTACAGAGTCGAATTACAGCGGATATGTGCGAATTAGAGGCTGAATCGTGCGAAAATGAGCATAATTCTTGCAAAACGAGCAAAATTGTTCATTGTGGTGTTGAATTGTGCTCAGTTACGATAACTTAACATGACTAGATAGTACAGAGTCGAATTGCAGCGGATATGTGCGAATTAGAGGCTGAATCGTTCGAAAATGAGCAAAATTCGTTCAAAACGAGCAAAATTCGTGCAAAACGAGCAAAATTGTTCATTGTGGTGTTGAATTGTGCTCAGATAGGATAACTTAACATAACTAGATAGTACAGAGTCGAATTACAGCGGATATGTGCGAATTAGAGGCTGAATCGTGCGAAAATCAGCATAATTCGTGCAAAACGAGCAAAATTGTTCATTGTGGTGTTGAATTGTGCTCAGATAGGATAACTTAACATAACTAGATAGTACAGAGTCGAATTACAGCGGATATGTGCGAATTAGAGGCTGAATCGTGCGAAAATGAGCATAATTCTTGCAAAACGAGCAAAATTGTTCATTGTGGTGTTGAATTGTGCTCAGTTACGATAACTTAACATGACTAGATAGTACAGAGTCGAATTGCAGCGGATATGTGCGAATTAGAGGCTGAATCGTTCGAAAATGAGCAAAATTCGTTCAAAACGAGCAAAATTCGTGCAAAACGAGCAAAATTGTTCATTGTGGTGTTGAATTGTGCTCAGATAGGATAACTTAACATAACTAGATAGTACAGAGTCGAATTACAGCGGATATGTGCGAATTAGAGGCTGAATCGTGCGAAAATCAGCATAATTCGTGCAAAACGAGCAAAATTGTTCATTGTGGTGTTGAATTGTGCTCAGATAGGATAA
Source organism: Megachile rotundata (assembly GCF_050947335.1). Lineage (NCBI taxonomy): Eukaryota > Metazoa > Arthropoda > Insecta > Hymenoptera > Megachilidae > Megachile > Megachile rotundata. Next base: position 355,044 of record NW_027473419.1, read on the forward strand.
CTTAACATAACTAGATAGTACAGAGTCGAATTACAGCGGATATGTGCGAATTAGAGGCTGAATCGTGCGAAAATGAGCATAATTCGTGCAAAACGAGCAAAATTGTTCATTGTGGTGTTGAATTGTGCTCAGATACGATAACTTAACATAACTAGATAGTACAGAGTCGAATTACAGCGGATATGTGCGAATTAGAGGCTGAATCGTGCGAAAATGAGCATAATTCGTGCAAAACGAGCAAAATTGTTCATTGTGGTGTTGAATTGTGCTCAGTTACGATAACTTAACATGACTAGATAGTACAGAGTCGAATTACAGCGGATATGTGCGAATTAGAGGCTGAATCGTGCGAAAATGAGCATAATTCGTTCAAAACGAGCAAAATTGTTCATTCTAGTGTTGAATTGTGCTCAGTTACGATAACTTAACATGACTAGATAGTACAGAGTCGAATTACAGCGGATATGTGCGAATTAGAGGCTGAATCGTGCGAAAATGAGCATAATTCGTGCAAAACGAGCAAAATTGTTCATTGTGGTGTTGAATTGTGCTCAGATACGATAACTTAACATAACTAGATAGTACAGAGTCGAATTACAGCGGATATGTGCGAATTAGAGGCTGAATCGTGCGAAAATGAGCATAATTCGTGCAAAACGAGCAAAATTGTTCATTGTGGTGTTGAATTGTGCTCAGTTACGATAACTTAACTTAACTAGATAGTACAGAGTCGAATTACAGCGGATATGTGCGAATTAGAGGCTGAATCGTGCGAAAATGAGCATAATTCTTGCATAACGAGCAAAATTGTTCATTGTGGTGTTGAATTGTGCTCAGTTACGATAACTTAACATGACTAGATAGTACAGAGTCGAATTACAGCGGATATGTGCGAATTAGAGGCTGAATCGTGCGAAAATGAGCATAATTCTTGCAAAACGAGCAAAATTGTTCATTGTGGTGTTGAATTGTGCTCAGTTACGATAACTTAACATGACTAGATAGTACAGAGTCGAATTACAGCGGATATGTGCGAATTAGAGGCTGAATCGTGCGAAAATGAGCATAATTCGTGCAAAACGAGCAAAATTGTTCATTGTGGTGTTGAATTGTGCTCAGATAGGATAACTTAACATAACTAGATAGCACAGAGTCGAATTACAGCGGATATGTGCGAATTAGAGGCTGAATCGTGCGAAAATGAGCAAAATTCGTTCAAAATGAGCATAATTCGTTCAAAACGAGCAAAATTGTTCATTGTGGTGTTGAATTGTGCTCAGTTACGATAACTTAACATAACTAGATAGTACAGAGTCGAATTACAGCGGATATGTGCGAATTAGAGGCTGAATCGTGCGAAAATGAGCATAATTCTTGCAAAACGAGCAAAATTGTTCATTGTGGTGTTGAATTGTGCTCAGTTACGATAACTTAACATGACTAGATAGTACAGAGTCGAATTGCAGCGGATATGTGCGAATTAGAGGCTGAATCGTTCGAAAATGAGCAAAATTCGTTCAAAACGAGCAAAATTCGTGCAAAACGAGCAAAATTGTTCATTGTGGTGTTGAATTGTGCTCAGATAGGATAACTTAACATAACTAGATAGTACAGAGTCGAATTACAGCGGATATGTGCGAATTAGAGGCTGAATCGTGCGAAAATCAGCATAATTCGTGCAAAACGAGCAAAATTGTTCATTGTGGTGTTGAATTGTGCTCAGATAGGATAACTTAACATAACTAGATAGCACAGAGTCGAATTACAGCGGATATGTGCGAATTAGAGGCTGAATCGTGCGAAAATGAGCAAAATTCGTTCAAAATGAGCATAATTCGTTCAAAACGAGCAAAATTGTTCATTGTGGTGTTGAATTGTGCTCAGTTACGATAACTTAACATAACTAGATAGTACAGAGTCGAATTACAGCGGATATGTGCGAATTAGAGGCTGAATCGTGCGAAAATGAGCATAATTCTTGCAAAACGAGCAAAATTGTTCATTGTGGTGTTGAATTGTGCTCAGTTACGATAACTTAACATGACTAGATAGTACAGAGTCGAATTGCAGCGGATATGTGCGAATTAGAGGCTGAATCGTTCGAAAATGAGCAAAATTCGTTCAAAACGAGCAAAATTCGTGCAAAACGAGCAAAATTGTTCATTGTGGTGTTGAATTGTGCTCAGATAGGATAACTTAACATAACTAGATAGTACAGAGTCGAATTACAGCGGATATGTGCGAATTAGAGGCTGAATCGTGCGAAAATCAGCATAATTCGTGCAAAACGAGCAAAATTGTTCATTGTGGTGTTGAATTGTGCTCAGATAGGATAACTTAACATAACTAGATAGTACAGAGTCGAATTACAGCGGATATGTGCGAATTAGAGGCTGAATCGTGCGAAAATGAGCATAATTCGTGCAAAACGAGCAAAATTGTTCATTGTGGTATTGAATTGTGCTCAGATACGATAACTTAACATAACTAGATAGTACAGAGTCGAATTACAGCGGATATGTGCGAATTAGAGGCTGAATCGTGCGAAAATGAGCATAATTCGTGCAAAACGAGCAAAATTGTTCATTGTGGTGTTGAATTGTGCTCAGTTACGATAACTTAACTTAACTAGATAGTACAGAGTCGAATTACAGCGGATATGTGCGAATTAGAGGCTGAATCGTGCGAAAATGAGCATAATTCTTGCAAAACGAGCAAAATTGTTCATTGTGGTGTTGAATTGTGCTCAGATAGGATAACTGAACATAACTAGATAGTACAGAGTCGAATTACAGCGGATATGTGCGAATTAGAGGCTGAATCGTGCGAAAATGAGCATAATTCGTGCAAAACGAGCAAAATTGTTCATTGTGGTGTTGAATTGTGCTCAGATAGGATAACTTAACATAACTAGATAGCACAGAGTCGAATTACAGCGGATATGTGCGAATTAGAGGCTGAATCGTGCGAAAATGAGCAAAATTCGTTCAAAATGAGCATAATTCGTTCAAAACGAGCAAAATTGTTCATTGTGGTGTTGAATTGTGCTCAGTTACGATAACTTAACATGACTAGATAGTACAGAGTCGAATTGCAGCGGATATGTGCGAATTAGAGGCTGAATCGTTCGAAAATGAGCAAAATTCGTTCAAAACGAGCAAAATTCGTGCAAAACGAGCAAAATTGTTCATTGTGGTGTTGAATTGTGCTCAGATAGGATAACTTAACATAACTAGATAGTACAGAGTCGAATTACAGCGGATATGTGCGAATTAGAGGCTGAATCGTGCGAAAATCAGCATAATTCGTGCAAAACGAGCAAAATTGTTCATTGTGGTGTTGAATTGTGCTCAGATAGGATAACTTAACATAACTAGATAGTACAGAGTCGAATTACAGCGGATATGTGCGAATTAGAGGCTGAATCGTGCGAAAATGAGCATAATTCGTGCAAAACGAGCAAAATTGTTCATTGTGGTGTTGAATTGTGCTCAGATAGGATAACTTAACATAACTAGATAGTACAGAGTCGAATTACAGCGGATATGTGCGAATTAGAGGCTGAATCGTGCGAAAATGAGCATAATTTGTGCAAAACGACCAAAATTGTTCATTGTGGTGTTGAATTGTGCTCAGATAGGATAACTTAACATAACTAGATAGTACAGAGTCGAATTACAGCGGATATGTGCGAATTAGTGGCTGAATCGTGCGAAAATGAGCATAATTCGTGCAAAACGAGCAAAATTGTTCATTGTGGTGTTGAATTGTGCTCAGATACGATAACTTAACATAACTAGATAGTACAGAGTCGAATTACAGCGGATATGTGCGAATTAGAGGCTGAATCGTGCGAAAATGAGCATAATTCGTGCAAAACGAGCAAAATTGTTCATTGTGGTGTTGAATTGTGCTCAGATAGGATAACCTAACATAACTAGATAGCACAGAGTCGAATTACAGCGGATATGTGCGAATTAGAGGCTGAATCGTGCGAAAATGAGCAAAATTCGTTCAAAATGAGCATAATTCGTTCAAAACGAGCAAAATTGTTCATTGTGGTGTTGAATTGTGCTCAGTTACGATAACTTAACATAACTAGATAGTACAGAGTCGAATTACAGCTGATATGTGCGAATTAGAGGCTGAATCGTGCGAAAATGAGCATAATTCGTGCAAAACGAGCAAAATTGTTCATTGTGGTGTTGAATTGTGCTCAGATAGGATAACTTAACATAACTAGATAGTACAGAGTCGAATTACAGCGGATATGTGCGAATTAGAGGCTGAATCGTGCGAAAATGAGCATAATTCGTGCAAAACGAGCAAAATTGTTCATTGTGGTGTTGAATTGTGCTCAGATACGATAACTTAACATAACTAGATAGTACAGAGTCGAATTACAGCGGATATGTGCGAATTAGAGGCTGAATCGTGCGAAAATGAGCATAATTCTTGCAAAACGAGCAAAATTGTTCATTGTGGTGTTGAATTGTGCTCAGTTACGATAACTTAACATGACTAGATAGTACAGAGTCGAATTACAGCGGATATGTGCGAATTAGAGGCTGAATCGTGCGAAAATGAGCATAATTCGTGCAAAACGAGCAAAATTGTTCATTGTGGTGTTGAATTGTGCTCAGATAGGATAACTTAACATAACTAGATAGCACAGAGTCGAATTACAGCGGATATGTGCGAATTAGAGGCTGAATCGTGCGAAAATGAGCAAAATTCGTTCAAAATGAGCATAATTCGTTCAAAACGAGCAAAATTGTTCATTGTGGTGTTGAATTGTGCTCAGTTACGATAACTTAACATAACTAGATAGTACAGAGTCGAATTACAGCGGATATGTGCGAATTAGAGGCTGAATCGTGCGAAAATGAGCATAATTCTTGCAAAACGAGCAAAATTGTTCATTGTGGTGTTGAATTGTGCTCAGTTACGATAACTTAACATGACTAGATAGTACAGAGTCGAATTGCAGCGGATATGTGCGAATTAGAGGCTGAATCGTTCGAAAATGAGCAAAATTCGTTCAAAACGAGCAAAATTCGTGCAAAACGAGCAAAATTGTTCATTGTGGTGTTGAATTGTGCTCAGATAGGATAACTTAACATAACTAGATAGTACAGAGTCGAATTACAGCGGATATGTGCGAATTAGAGGCTGAATCGTGCGAAAATCAGCATAATTCGTGCAAAACGAGCAAAATTGTTCATTGTGGTGTTGAATTGTGCTCAGATAGGATAACTTAACATAACTAGATAGCACAGAGTCGAATTACAGCGGATATGTGCGAATTAGAGGCTGAATCGTGCGAAAATGAGCAAAATTCGTTCAAAATGAGCATAATTCGTTCAAAACGAGCAAAATTGTTCATTGTGGTGTTGAATTGTGCTCAGTTACGATAACTTAACATAACTAGATAGTACAGAGTCGAATTACAGCGGATATGTGCGAATTAGAGGCTGAATCGTGCGAAAATGAGCATAATTCTTGCAAAACGAGCAAAATTGTTCATTGTGGTGTTGAATTGTGCTCAGTTACGATAACTTAACATGACTAGATAGTACAGAGTCGAATTGCAGCGGATATGTGCGAATTAGAGGCTGAATCGTTCGAAAATGAGCAAAATTCGTTCAAAACGAGCAAAATTCGTGCAAAACGAGCAAAATTGTTCATTGTGGTGTTGAATTGTGCTCAGATAGGATAACTTAACATAACTAGATAGTACAGAGTCGAATTACAGCGGATATGTGCGAATTAGAGGCTGAATCGTGCGAAAATCAGCATAATTCGTGCAAAACGAGCAAAATTGTTCATTGTGGTGTTGAATTGTGCTCAGATAGGATAACTTAACATAACTAGATAGTACAGAGTCGAATTACAGCGGATATGTGCGAATTAGAGGCTGAATCGTGCGAAAATGAGCATAATTCGTGCAAAACGAGCAAAATTGTTCATTGTGGTATTGAATTGTGCTCAGATACGATAACTTAACATAACTAGATAGTACAGAGTCGAATTACAGCGGATATGTGCGAATTAGAGGCTGAATCGTGCGAAAATGAGCATAATTCGTGCAAAACGAGCAAAATTGTTCATTGTGGTGTTGAATTGTGCTCAGTTACGATAACTTAACTTAACTAGATAGTACAGAGTCGAATTACAGCGGATATGTGCGAATTAGAGGCTGAATCGTGCGAAAATGAGCATAATTCTTGCAAAACGAGCAAAATTGTTCATTGTGGTGTTGAATTGTGCTCAGATAGGATAACTGAACATAACTAGATAGTACAGAGTCGAATTACAGCGGATATGTGCGAATTAGAGGCTGAATCGTGCGAAAATGAGCATAATTCGTGCAAAACGAGCAAAATTGTTCATTGTGGTGTTGAATTGTGCTCAGATAGGATAACTTAACATAACTAGATAGCACAGAGTCGAATTACAGCGGATATGTGCGAATTAGAGGCTGAATCGTGCGAAAATGAGCAAAATTCGTTCAAAATGAGCATAATTCGTTCAAAACGAGCAAAATTGTTCATTGTGGTGTTGAATTGTGCTCAGTTACGATAACTTAACATGACTAGATAGTACAGAGTCGAATTGCAGCGGATATGTGCGAATTAGAGGCTGAATCGTTCGAAAATGAGCAAAATTCGTTCAAAACGAGCAAAATTCGTGCAAAACGAGCAAAATTGTTCATTGTGGTGTTGAATTGTGCTCAGATAGGATAACTTAACATAACTAGATAGTACAGAGTCGAATTACAGCGGATATGTGCGAATTAGAGGCTGAATCGTGCGAAAATCAGCATAATTCGTGCAAAACGAGCAAAATTGTTCATTGTGGTGTTGAATTGTGCTCAGATAGGATAACTTAACATAACTAGATAGCACAGAGTCGAATTACAGCGGATATGTGCGAATTAGAGGCTGAATCGTGCGAAAATGAGCAAAATTCGTTCAAAATGAGCATAATTCGTTCAAAACGAGCAAAATTGTTCATTGTGGTGTTGAATTGTGCTCAGTTACGATAACTTAACATAACTAGATAGTACAGAGTCGAATTACAGCGGATATGTGCGAATTAGAGGCTGAATCGTGCGAAAATGAGCATAATTCTTGCAAAACGAGCAAAATTGTTCATTGTGGTGTTGAATTGTGCTCAGTTACGATAACTTAACATGACTAGATAGTACAGAGTCGAATTGCAGCGGATATGTGCGAATTAGAGGCTGAATCGTTCGAAAATGAGCAAAATTCGTTCAAAACGAGCAAAATTCGTGCAAAACGAGCAAAATTGTTCATTGTGGTGTTGAATTGTGCTCAGATAGGATAACTTAACATAACTAGATAGTACAGAGTCGAATTACAGCGGATATGTGCGAATTAGAGGCTGAATCGTGCGAAAATGAGCATAATTCGTGCAAAACGAGCAAAATTGTTCATTGTGGTGTTGAATTGTGCTCAGATAGGATAACTTAACATAACTAGATAGTACAGAGTCGAATTACAGCGGATATGTGCGAATTAGAGGCTGAATCGTGCGAAAATGAGCATAATTTGTGCAAAACGACCAAAATTGTTCATTGTGGTGTTGAATTGTGCTCAGATAGGATAACTTAACATAACTAGATAGTACAGAGTCGAATTACAGCGGATATGTGCGAATTAGTGGCTGAATCGTGCGAAAATGAGCATAATTCGTGCAAAACGAGCAAAATTGTTCATTGTGGTGTTGAATTGTGCTCAGATACGATAACTTAACATAACTAGATAGTACAGAGTCGAATTACAGCGGATATGTGCGAATTAGAGGCTGAATCGTGCGAAAATGAGCATAATTCGTGCAAAACGAGCAAAATTGTTCATTGTGGTGTTGAATTGTGCTCAGATAGGATAACCTAACATAACTAGATAGCACAGAGTCGAATTACAGCGGATATGTGCGAATTAGAGGCTGAATCGTGCGAAAATGAGCAAAATTCGTTCAAAATGAGCATAATTCGTTCAAAACGAGCAAAATTGTTCATTGTGGTGTTGAATTGTGCTCAGTTACGATAACTTAACATAACTAGATAGTACAGAGTCGAATTACAGCTGATATGTGCGAATTAGAGGCTGAATCGTGCGAAAATGAGCATAATTCGTGCAAAACGAGCAAAATTGTTCATTGTGGTGTTGAATTGTGCTCAGATAGGATAACTTAACATAACTAGATAGTACAGAGTCGAATTACAGCGGATATGTGCGAATTAGAGGCTGAATCGTGCGAAAATGAGCATAATTCGTGCAAAACGAGCAAAATTGTTCATTGTGGTGTTGAATTGTGCTCAGATACGATAACTTAACATAACTAGATAGTACAGAGTCGAATTACAGCGGATATGTGCGAATTAGAGGCTGAATCGTGCGAAAATGAGCATAATTCGTGCAAAACGAGCAAAATTGTTCATTGTGGTGTTGAATTGTGCTCAGTTACGATAACTTAACATAACTAGATAGTACAGAGTCGAATTACATCGGATATGTGCGAATTAGAGGCTGAATCGTGCGAAAATGAGCATAATTCTTGCAAAACGAGCAAAATTGTTCATTGTGGTGTTGAATTGTGCTCAGTTACGATAACTTAACATGACTAGATAGTACAGAGTCGAATTACAGCGGATATGTGCGAATTAGAGGCTGAATCGTTCGAAAATGAGCAAAATTCGTTCAAAACGAGCAAAATTCGTGCGAAACGAGCAAAATTGTTCATTGTGGTGTTGAATTGTGCTCAGATAGGATAACTTAACATAACTAGATAGTACAGAGTCGAATTACAGCGGATATGTGCGAATTAGAGGCTGAATCGTGCGAAAATCAGCATAATTCGTGCAAAACGAGCAAAATTGTTCATTGTGGTGTTGAATTGTGCTCAGATAGGATAACTTAACATAACTAGATAGTACAGAGTCGAATTACAGCGGATATGTGCGAATTAGAGGCTGAATCGTGCGAAAATGAGCATAATTCTTGCAAAACGAGCAAAATTGTTCATTGTGGTGTTGAATTGTGCTCAGTTACTATAACTTAACATGACTAGATAGTACAGAGTCGAATTGCAGCGGATATGTGCGAATTAGAGGCTGAATCGTTCGAAAATGAGCAAAATTCGTTCAAAACGAGCAAAATTCGTGCAAAACGAGCAAAATTGTTCATTGTGGTGTTGAATTGTGCTCAGATAGGATAACTTAACATAACTAGATAGTACAGAGTCGAATTACAGCGGATATGTGCGAATTAGAGGCTGAATCGTGCGAAAATCAGCATAATTCGTGCAAAACGAGCAAAATTGTTCATTGTGGTGTTGAATTGTGCTCAGATAGGATAACTTAACATAACTAGATAGTACAGAGTCGAATTACAGCGGATATGTGCGAATTAGAGGCTGAATCGTGCGAAAATGAGCATAATTCGTGCAAAACGAGCAAAATTGTTCATTGTGGTGTTGAATTGTGCTCAGATACGATAACTTAACATAACTAGATAGTACAGAGTCGAATTACAGCGGATATGTGCGAATTAGAGGCTGAATCGTGCGAAAATGAGCATAATTCTTGCAAAACGAGCAAAATTGTTCATTGTGGTGTTGAATTGTGCTCAGTTACGATAACTTAACATGACTAGATAGTACAGAGTCGAATTGCAGCGGATATGTGCGAATTAGAGGCTGAATCGTTCGAAAATGAGCAAAATTCGTTCAAAACGAGCAAAATTCGTGCAAAACGAGCAAAATTGTTCATTGTGGTGTTGAATTGTGCTCAGATAGGATAACTTAACATAACTAGATAGTACAGAGTCGAATTACAGCGGATATGTGCGAATTAGAGGCTGAATCGTGCGAAAATCAGCATAATTCGTGCAAAACGAGCAAAATTGTTCATTGTGGTGTTGAATTGTGCTCAGATAGGATAACTTAACATAACTAGATAGCACAGAGTCGAATTACAGCGGATATGTGCGAATTAGAGGCTGAATCGTGCGAAAATGAGCAAAATTCGTTCAAAATGAGCATAATTCGTTCAAAACGAGCAAAATTGTTCATTGTGGTGTTGAATTGTGCTCAGTTACGATAACTTAACATAACTAGATAGTACAGAGTCGAATTACAGCGGATATGTGCGAATTAGAGGCTGAATCGTGCGAAAATGAGCATAATTCTTGCAAAACGAGCAAAATTGTTCATTGTGGTGTTGAATTGTGCTCAGTTACGATAACTTAACATGACTAGATAGTACAGAGTCGAATTGCAGCGGATATGTGCGAATTAGAGGCTGAATCGTTCGAAAATGAGCAAAATTCGTTCAAAACGAGCAAAATTCGTGCAAAACGAGCAAAATTGTTCATTGTGGTGTTGAATTGTGCTCAGATAGGATAACTTAACATAACTAGATAGTACAGAGTCGAATTACAGCGGATATGTGCGAATTAGAGGCTGAATCGTGCGAAAATGAGCATAATTCGTGCAAAACGAGCAAAATTGTTCATTGTGGTGTTGAATTGTGCTCAGATAGGATAACTTAACATAACTAGATAGTACAGAGTCGAATTACAGCGGATATGTGCGAATTAGAGGCTGAATCGTGCGAAAATGAGCATAATTTGTGCAAAACGACCAAAATTGTTCATTGTGGTGTTGAATTGTGCTCAGATAGGATAACTTAACATAACTAGATAGTACAGAGTCGAATTACAGCGGATATGTGCGAATTAGTGGCTGAATCGTGCGAAAATGAGCATAATTCGTGCAAAACGAGCAAAATTGTTCATTGTGGTGTTGAATTGTGCTCAGATACGATAACTTAACATAACTAGATAGTACAGAGTCGAATTACAGCGGATATGTGCGAATTAGAGGCTGAATCGTGCGAAAATGAGCATAATTCGTGCAAAACGAGCAAAATTGTTCATTGTGGTGTTGAATTGTGCTCAGATAGGATAACCTAACATAACTAGATAGCACAGAGTCGAATTACAGCGGATATGTGCGAATTAGAGGCTGAATCGTGCGAAAATGAGCAAAATTCGTTCAAAATGAGCATAATTCGTTCAAAACGAGCAAAATTGTTCATTGTGGTGTTGAATTGTGCTCAGTTACGATAACTTAACATAACTAGATAGTACAGAGTCGAATTACAGCTGATATGTGCGAATTAGAGGCTGAATCGTGCGAAAATGAGCATAATTCGTGCAAAACGAGCAAAATTGTTCATTGTGGTGTTGAATTGTGCTCAGATAGGATAACTTAACATAACTAGATAGTACAGAGTCGAATTACAGCGGATATGTGCGAATTAGAGGCTGAATCGTGCGAAAATGAGCATAATTCGTGCAAAACGAGCAAAATTGTTCATTGTGGTGTTGAATTGTGCTCAGATACGATAACTTAACATAACTAGATAGTACAGAGTCGAATTACAGCGGATATGTGCGAATTAGAGGCTGAATCGTGCGAAAATGAGCATAATTCGTGCAAAACGAGCAAAATTGTTCATTGTGGTGTTGAATTGTGCTCAGTTACGATAACTTAACATAACTAGATAGTACAGAGTCGAATTACATCGGATATGTGCGAATTAGAGGCTGAATCGTGCGAAAATGAGCATAATTCTTGCAAAACGAGCAAAATTGTTCATTGTGGTGTTGAATTGTGCTCAGTTACGATAACTTAACATGACTAGATAGTACAGAGTCGAATTACAGCGGATATGTGCGAATTAGAGGCTGAATCGTTCGAAAATGAGCAAAATTCGTTCAAAACGAGCAAAATTCGTGCGAAACGAGCAAAATTGTTCATTGTGGTGTTGAATTGTGCTCAGATAGGATAACTTAACATAACTAGATAGTACAGAGTCGAATTACAGCGGATATGTGCGAATTAGAGGCTGAATCGTGCGAAAATCAGCATAATTCGTGCAAAACGAGCAAAATTGTTCATTGTGGTGTTGAATTGTGCTCAGATAGGATAACTTAACATAACTAGATAGTACAGAGTCGAATTACAGCGGATATGTGCGAATTAGAGGCTGAATCGTGCGAAAATGAGCATAATTCTTGCAAAACGAGCAAAATTGTTCATTGTGGTGTTGAATTGTGCTCAGTTACTATAACTTAACATGACTAGATAGTACAGAGTCGAATTGCAGCGGATATGTGCGAATTAGAGGCTGAATCGTTCGAAAATGAGCAAAATTCGTTCAAAACGAGCAAAATTCGTGCAAAACGAGCAAAATTGTTCATTGTGGTGTTGAATTGTGCTCAGATAGGATAACTTAACATAACTAGATAGTACAGAGTCGAATTACAGCGGATATGTGCGAATTAGAGGCTGAATCGTGCGAAAATCAGCATAATTCGTGCAAAACGAGCAAAATTGTTCATTGTGGTGTTGAATTGTGCTCAGATAGGATAACTTAACATAACTAGATAGTACAGAGTCGAATTACAGCGGATATGTGCGAATTAGAGGCTGAATCGTGCGAAAATGAGCATAATTCGTGCAAAACGAGCAAAATTGTTCATTGTGGTGTTGAATTGTGCTCAGATACGATAACTTAACATAACTAGATAGTACAGAGTCGAATTACAGCGGATATGTGCGAATTAGAGGCTGAATCGTGCGAAAATGAGCATAATTCTTGCAAAACGAGCAAAATTGTTCATTGTGGTGTTGAATTGTGCTCAGTTACGATAACTTAACATGACTAGATAGTACAGAGTCGAATTGCAGCGGATATGTGCGAATTAGAGGCTGAATCGTTCGAAAATGAGCAAAATTCGTTCAAAACGAGCAAAATTCGTGCAAAACGAGCAAAATTGTTCATTGTGGTGTTGAATTGTGCTCAGATAGGATAACTTAACATAACTAGATAGTACAGAGTCGAATTACAGCGGATATGTGCGAATTAGAGGCTGAATCGTGCGAAAATCAGCATAATTCGTGCAAAACGAGCAAAATTGTTCATTGTGGTGTTGAATTGTGCTCAGATAGGATAACTTAACATAACTAGATAGCACAGAGTCGAATTACAGCGGATATGTGCGAATTAGAGGCTGAATCGTGCGAAAATGAGCAAAATTCGTTCAAAATGAGCATAATTCGTTCAAAACGAGCAAAATTGTTCATTGTGGTGTTGAATTGTGCTCAGTTACGATAACTTAACATAACTAGATAGTACAGAGTCGAATTACAGCGGATATGTGCGAATTAGAGGCTGAATCGTGCGAAAATGAGCATAATTCTTGCAAAACGAGCAAAATTGTTCATTGTGGTGTTGAATTGTGCTCAGTTACGATAACTTAACATGACTAGATAGTACAGAGTCGAATTGCAGCGGATATGTGCGAATTAGAGGCTGAATCGTTCGAAAATGAGCAAAATTCGTTCAAAACGAGCAAAATTCGTGCAAAACGAGCAAAATTGTTCATTGTGGTGTTGAATTGTGCTCAGATAGGATAACTTAACATAACTAGATAGTACAGAGTCGAATTACAGCGGATATGTGCGAATTAGAGGCTGAATCGTGCGAAAATCAGCATAATTCGTGCAAAACGAGCAAAATTGTTCATTGTGGTGTTGAATTGTGCTCAGATAGGATAACTTAACATAACTAGATAGTACAGAGTCGAATTACAGCGGATATGTGCGAATTAGAGGCTGAATCGTGCGAAAATGAGCATAATTCTTGCAAAACGAGCAAAATTGTTCATTGTGGTGTTGAATTGTGCTCAGTTACGATAACTTAACATGACTAGATAGTACAGAGTCGAATTGCAGCGGATATGTGCGAATTAGAGGCTGAATCGTTCGAAAATGAGCAAAATTCGTTCAAAACGAGCAAAATTCGTGCAAAACGAGCAAAATTGTTCATTGTGGTGTTGAATTGTGCTCAGATAGGATAACTTAACATAACTAGATAGTACAGAGTCGAATTACAGCGGATATGTGCGAACTAGAGGCTGAATCGTGCGAAAATCAGCATAATTCGTGCAAAACGAGCAAAATTGTTCATTGTGGTGTTGAATTGTGCTCAGATAGGATAACTTAACATAACTAGATAGTACAGAGTCGAATTACAGCGGATATGTGCGAATTAGAGGCTGAATCGTGCGAAAATGAGCATAATTCGTGCAAAACGAGCAAAATTGTTCATTGTGGTGTTGAATTGTGCTCAGATACGATAACTTAACATAACTAGATAGTACAGAGTCGAATTACAGCGGATATGTGCGAATTAGAGGCTGAATCGTGCGAAAATGAGCATAATTCTTGCAAAACGAGCAAAATTGTTCATTGTGGTGTTGAATTGTGCTCAGTTACGATAACTTAACATGACTAGATAGTACAGAGTCGAATTGCAGCGGATATGTGCGAATTAGAGGCTGAATCGTTCGAAAATGAGCAAAATTCGTTCAAAACGAGCAAAATTCGTGCAAAACGAGCAAAATTGTTCATTGTGGTGTTGAATTGTGCTCAGATAGGATAACTTAACATAACTAGATAGTACAGAGTCGAATTACAGCGGATATGTGCGAATTAGAGGCTGAATCGTGCGAAAATCAGCATAATTCGTGCAAAACGAGCAAAATTGTTCATTGTGGTGTTGAATTGTGCTCAGATAGGATAACTTAACATAACTAGATAGCACAGAGTCGAATTACAGCGGATATGTGCGAATTAGAGGCTGAATCGTGCGAAAATGAGCAAAATTCGTTCAAAATGAGCATAATTCGTTCAAAACGAGCAAAATTGTTCATTGTGGTGTTGAATTGTGCTCAGTTACGATAACTTAACATAACTAGATAGTACAGAGTCGAATTACAGCGGATATGTGCGAATTAGAGGCTGAATCGTGCGAAAATGAGCATAATTCTTGCAAAACGAGCAAAATTGTTCATTGTGGTGTTGAATTGTGCTCAGTTACGATAACTTAACATGACTAGATAGTACAGAGTCGAATTGCAGCGGATATGTGCGAATTAGAGGCTGAATCGTTCGAAAATGAGCAAAATTCGTTCAAAACGAGCAAAATTCGTGCAAAACGAGCAAAATTGTTCATTGTGGTGTTGAATTGTGCTCAGATAGGATAACTTAACATAACTAGATAGTACAGAGTCGAATTACAGCGGATATGTGCGAATTAGAGGCTGAATCGTGCGAAAATCAGCATAATTCGTGCAAAACGAGCAAAATTGTTCATTGTGGTGTTGAATTGTGCTCAGATAGGATAACTTAACATAACTAGATAGTACAGAGTCGAATTACAGCGGATATGTGCGAATTAGAGGCTGAATCGTGCGAAAATGAGCATAATTCGTGCAAAACGACCAAAATTGTTCATTGTGGTGTTGAATTGTGCTCAGATAGGATAACTTAACATAACTAGATAGTACAGAGTCGAATTACAGCGGATATGTGCGAATTAGTGGCTGAATCGTGCGAAAATGAGCATAATTCGTGCAAAACGAGCAAAATTGATCATTGTGGTGTTGAATTGTGCTCAGATAGGATAACTTAACATAACTAGATAGTACAGAGTCGAATTACAGCGGATATGTGCGAATTAGAGGCTGAATCGTGCGAAAATGAGCATAATTCGTGCAAAACGAGCAAAATTGTTCATTGTGGTGTTGAATTGTGCTCAGATACGATAACTTAACATAAATAGATAGTACAGAGTCGAATTACAGCGGATATGTGCGAATTAGAGGCTGAATCGTGCGAAAATGAGCATAATTCGTGCAAAACGAGCAAAATTGTTCATTGTGGTGTTGAATTGTGCTCAGTTACGATAACTTAACATAACTAGATAGTACAGAGTCGAATTACATCGGATATGTGCGAATTAGAGGCTGAATCGTGCGAAAATGAGCATAATTCTTGCAAAACGAGCAAAATTGTTCATTGTGGTGTTGAATTGTGCTCAGTTACGATAACTTAACATGACTAGATAGTACAGAGTCGAATTACAGCGGATACGTGCGAATTAGAGGCTGAATCGTTCGAAAATGAGCAAAATTCGTTCAAAACGAGCAAAATTCGTGCGAAACGAGCAAAATTGTTCATTGTGGTGTTGAATTGTGCTCAGTTACGATAACTTAACATAACTAGATAGTACAGAGTCGAATTACAGCGGATATGTGCGAATTAGAGGCTGAATCGTGCGAAAATGAGCATAATTCTTGCAAAACGAGCAAAATTGTTCATTGTGGTGTTGAATTGTGCTCAGTTACGATAACTTAACATGACTAGATAGTACAGAGTCGAATTACAGCGGATATGTGCGAATTAGAGGCTGAATCGTGCGAAAATGAGCATAATTCTTGCAAAACGAGCAAAATTGTTCATTGTGGTGTTGAATTGTGCTCAGTTACGATAACTTAACATGACTAGATAGTACAGAGTCGAATTGCAGCGGATATGTGCGAATTAGAGGCTGAATCGTTCGAAAATGAGCAAAATTCGTTCAAAACGAGCAAAATTCGTGCAAAACGAGCAAAATTGTTCATTGTGGTGTTGAATTGTGCTCAGATAGGATAACTTAACATAACTAGATAGTACAGAGTCGAATTACAGCGGATATGTGCGAATTAGAGGCTGAATCGTGCGAAAATCAGCATAATTCGTGCAAAACGAGCAAAATTGTTCATTGTGGTGTTGAATTGTGCTCAGATAGGATAACTTAACATAACTAGATAGCACAGAGTCGAATTACAGCGGATATGTGCGAATTAGAGGCTGAATCGTGCGAAAATGAGCAAAATTCGTTCAAAATGAGCATAATTCGTTCAAAACGAGCAAAATTGTTCATTGTGGTGTTGAATTGTGCTCAGTTACGATAACTTAACATAACTAGATAGTACAGAGTCGAATTACAGCGGATATGTGCGAATTAGAGGCTGAATCGTGCGAAAATGAGCATAATTCTTGCAAAACGAGCAAAATTGTTCATTGTGGTGTTGAATTGTGCTCAGTTACGATAACTTAACATGACTAGATAGTACAGAGTCGAATTGCAGCGGATATGTGCGAATTAGAGGCTGAATCGTTCGAAAATGAGCAAAATTCGTTCAAAACGAGCAAAATTCGTGCAAAACGAGCAAAATTGTTCATTGTGGTGTTGAATTGTGCTCAGATAGGATAACTTAACATAACTAGATAGTACAGAGTCGAATTACAGCGGATATGTGCGAATTAGAGGCTGAATCGTGCGAAAATCAGCATAATTCGTGCAAAACGAGCAAAATTGTTCATTGTGGTGTTGAATTGTGCTCAGATAGGATAACTTAACATAACTAGATAGTACAGAGTCGAATTACAGCGGATATGTGCGAATTAGAGGCTGAATCGTGCGAAAATCAGCATAATTCGTGCAAAACGAGCAAAATTGTTCATTGTGGTGTTGAATTGTGCTCAGATAGGATAACTTAACATAACTAGATAGTACAGAGTCGAATTACAGCGGATATGTGCGAATTAGAGGCTGAATCGTGCGAAAATCAGCATAATTCGTGCAAAACGAGCAAAATTGTTCATTGTGGTGTTGAATTGTGCTCAGATAGGATAACTTAACATAACTAGATAGTACAGAGTCGAATTACAGCGGATATGTGCGAATTAGAGGCTGAATCGTGCGAAAATGAGCATAATTCTTGCAAAACGAGCAAAATTGTTCATTGTGGTGTTGAATTGTGCTCAGTTACGATAACTTAACATGACTAGATAGTACAGAGTCGAATTGCAGCGGATATGTGCGAATTAGAGGCTGAATCGTTCGAAAATGAGCAAAATTCGTTCAAAACGAGCAAAATTCGTGCAAAACGAGCAAAATTGTTCATTGTGGTGTTGAATTGTGCTCAGATAGGATAACTTAACATAACTAGATAGTACAGAGTCGAATTACAGCGGATATGTGCGAATTAGAGGCTGAATCGTGCGAAAATCAGCATAATTCGTGCAAAACGAGCAAAATTGTTCATTGTGGTGTTGAATTGTGCTCAGATAGGATAACTTAACATAACTAGATAGTACAGAGTCGAATTACAGCGGATATGTGCGAATTAGAGGCTGAATCGTGCGAAAATGAGCATAATTCGTGCAAAACGAGCAAAATTGTTCATTGTGGTGTTGAATTGTGCTCAGATACGATAACTTAACATAACTAGATAGTACAGAGTCGAATTACAGCGGATATGTGCGAATTAGAGGCTGAATCGTGCGAAAATGAGCATAATTCTTGCAAAACGAGCAAAATTGTTCATTGTGGTGTTGAATTGTGCTCAGATAGGATAACTTAACATGACTAGATAGTACAGAGTCGAATTGCAGCGGATATGTGCGAATTAGAGGCTGAATCGTTCGAAAATGAGCAAAATTCGTTCAAAACGAGCAAAATTCGTGCAAAACGAGCAAAATTGTTCATTGTGGTGTTGAATTGTGCTCAGATAGGATAACTTAACATAACTAGATAGTACAGAGTCGAATTACAGCGGATATGTGCGAATTAGAGGCTGAATCGTGCGAAAATCAGCATAATTCGTGCAAAACGAGCAAAATTGTTCATTGTGGTGTTGAATTGTGCTCAGATAGGATAACTTAACATAACTAGATAGTACAGAGTCGAATTACAGCGGATATGTGCGAATTAGAGGCTGAATCGTGCGAAAATGAGCATAATTCGTGCAAAACGAGCAAAATTGTTCATTGTGGTGTTGAATTGTGCTCAGATACGATAACTTAACATAACTAGATAGTACAGAGTCGAATTACAGCGGATATGTGCGAATTAGAGGCTGAATCGTGCGAAAATGAGCATAATTCTTGCAAAACGAGCAAAATTGTTCATTGTGGTGTTGAATTGTGCTCAGTTACGATAACTTAACATGACTAGATAGTACAGAGTCGAATTGCAGCGGATATGTGCGAATTAGAGGCTGAATCGTTCGAAAATGAGCAAAATTCGTTCAAAACGAGCAAAATTCGTGCAAAACGAGCAAAATTGTTCATTGTGGTGTTGAATTGTGCTCAGATAGGATAACTTAACATAACTAGATAGTCCAGAGTCGAATTACAGCGGATATGTGCGAATTAGAGGCTGAATCGTGCGAAAATCAGCATAATTCGTGCAAAACGAGCAAAATTGTTCATTGTGGTGTTGAATTGTGCTCAGATAGGATAACTTAACATAACTAGATAGCACAGAGTCGAATTACAGCGGATATGTGCGAATTAGAGGCTGAATCGTGCGAAAATGAGCAAAATTCGTTCAAAATGAGCATAATTCGTTCAAAACGAGCAAAATTGTTCATTGTGGTGTTGAATTGTGCTCAGTTACGATAACTTAACATAACTAGATAGTACAGAGTCGAATTACAGCGGATATGTGCGAATTAGAGGCTGAATCGTGCGAAAATGAGCATAATTCTTGCAAAACGAGCAAAATTGTTCATTGTGGTGTTGAATTGTGCTCAGTTACGATAACTTAACATGACTAGATAGTACAGAGTCGAATTGCAGCGGATATGTGCGAATTAGAGGCTGAATCGTTCGAAAATGAGCAAAATTCGTTCAAAACGAGCAAAATTCGTGCAAAACGAGCAAAATTGTTCATTGTGGTGTTGAATTGTGCTCAGATAGGATAACTTAACATAACTAGATAGTACAGAGTCGAATTACAGCGGATATGTGCGAATTAGAGGCTGAATCGTGCGAAAATCAGCATAATTCGTGCAAAACGAGCAAAATTGTTCATTGTGGTGTTGAATTGTGCTCAGATAGGATAACTTAACATAACTAGATAGTACAGAGTCGAATTACAGCGGATATGTGCGAATTAGAGGCTGAATCGTGCGAAAATGAGCATAATTCTTGCAAAACGAGCAAAATTGTTCATTGTGGTGTTGAATTGTGCTCAGTTACGATAACTTAACATGACTAGATAGTACAGAGTCGAATTGCAGCGGATATGTGCGAATTAGAGGCTGAATCGTTCGAAAATGAGCAAAATTCGTTCAAAACGAGCAAAATTCGTGCAAAACGAGCAAAATTGTTCATTGTGGTGTTGAATTGTGCTCAGATAGGATAACTTAACATAACTAGATAGTACAGAGTCGAATTACAGCGGATATGTGCGAATTAGAGGCTGAATCGTGCGAAAATCAGCATAATTCGTGCAAAACGAGCAAAATTGTTCATTGTGGTGTTGAATTGTGCTCAGATAGGATAACTTAACATAACTAGATAGTACAGAGTCGAATTACAGCGGATATGTGCGAATTAGAGGCTGAATCGTGCGAAAATGAGCATAATTCGTGCAAAACGAGCAAAATTGTTCATTGTGGTGTTGAATTGTGCTCAGATACGATAACTTAACATAACTAGATAGTACAGAGTCGAATTACAGCGGATATGTGCGAATTAGAGGCTGAATCGTGCGAAAATGAGCATAATTCTTGCAAAACGAGCAAAATTGTTCATTGTGGTGTTGAATTGTGCTCAGTTACGATAACTTAACATGACTAGATAGTACAGAGTCGAATTGCAGCGGATATGTGCGAATTAGAGGCTGAATCGTTCGAAAATGAGCAAAATTCGTTCAAAACGAGCAAAATTCGTGCAAAACGAGCAAAATTGTTCATTGTGGTGTTGAATTGTGCTCAGATAGGATAACTTAACATAACTAGATAGTACAGAGTCGAATTACAGCGGATATGTGCGAATTAGAGGCTGAATCGTGCGAAAATCAGCATAATTCGTGCAAAACGAGCAAAATTGTTCATTGTGGTGTTGAATTGTGCTCAGATAGGATAACTTAACATAACTAGATAGCACAGAGTCGAATTACAGCGGATATGTGCGAATTAGAGGCTGAATCGTGCGAAAATGAGCAAAATTCGTTCAAAATGAGCATAATTCGTTCAAAACGAGCAAAATTGTTCATTGTGGTGTTGTATTGTGCTCAGTTACGATAACTTAACATAACTAGATAGTACAGAGTCGAATTACAGCGGATATGTGCGAATTAGAGGCTGAATCGTGCGAAAATGAGCATAATTCTTGCAAAACGAGCAAAATTGTTCATTGTGGTGTTGAATTGTGCTCAGTTACGATAACTTAACATGACTAGATAGTACAGAGTCGAATTGCAGCGGATATGTGCGAATTAGAGGCTGAATCGTTCGAAAATGAGCAAAATTCGTTCAAAACGAGCAAAATTCGTGCAAAACGAGCAAAATTGTTCATTGTGGTGTTGAATTGTGCTCAGATAGGATAACTTAACATAACTAGATAGTACAGAGTCGAATTACAGCGGATATGTGCGAATTAGAGGCTGAATCGTGCGAAAATCAGCATAATTCGTGCAAAACGAGCAAAATTGTTCATTGTGGTGTTGAATTGTGCTCAGATAGGATAACTTAACATAACTAGATAGTACAGAGTCGAATTACAGCGGATATGTGCGAATTAGAGGCTGAATCGTGCGAAAATGAGCATAATTCGTGCAAAACGACCAAAATTGTTCATTGTGGTGTTGAATTGTGCTCAGATAGGATAACTTAACATAACTAGATAGTACAGAGTCGAATTACAGCGGATATGTGCGAATTAGTGGCTGAATCGTGCGAAAATGAGCATAATTCGTGCAAAACGAGCAAAATTGTTCATTGTGGTGTTGAATTGTGCTCAGATAGGATAACTTAACATAACTAGATAGTACAGAGTCGAATTACAGCGGATATGTGCGAATTAGAGGCTGAATCGTGCGAAAATGAGCATAATTCGTGCAAAACGAGCAAAATTGTTCATTGTGGTGTTGAATTGTGCTCAGATACGATAACTTAACATAAATAGATAGTACAGAGTCGAATTACAGCGGATATGTGCGAATTAGAGGCTGAATCGTGCGAAAATGAGCATAATTCGTGCAAAACGAGCAAAATTGTTCATTGTGGTGTTGAATTGTGCTCAGTTACGATAACTTAACATAACTAGATAGTACAGAGTCGAATTACATCGGATATGTGCGAATTAGAGGCTGAATCGTGCGAAAATGAGCATAATTCTTGCAAAACGAGCAAAATTGTTCATTGTGGTGTTGAATTGTGCTCAGTTACGATAACTTAACATGACTAGATAGTACAGAGTCGAATTACAGCGGATACGTGCGAATTAGAGGCTGAATCGTTCGAAAATGAGCAAAATTCGTTCAAAACGAGCAAAATTCGTGCGAAACGAGCAAAATTGTTCATTGTGGTGTTGAATTGTGCTCAGTTACGATAACTTAACATAACTAGATAGTACAGAGTCGAATTACAGCGGATATGTGCGAATTAGAGGCTGAATCGTGCGAAAATGAGCATAATTCTTGCAAAACGAGCAAAATTGTTCATTGTGGTGTTGAATTGTGCTCAGTTACGATAACTTAACATGACTAGATAGTACAGAGTCGAATTACAGCGAATATGTGCGAATTAGAGGCTGAATCGTGCGAAAATGAGCATAATTCGTGCAAAACGAGCAAAATTGTTCATTGTGGTGTTGAATTGTGCTCAGATACGATAACTTAACATAACTAGATAGTACAGAGTCGAATTACAGCGGATATGTGCGAATTAGAGGCTGAATCGTGCGAAAATGAGCATAATTCTTGCAAAACGAGCAAAATTGTTCATTGTGGTGTTGAATTGTGCTCAGTTACGATAACTTAACATGACTAGATAGTACAGAGTCGAATTGCAGCGGATATGTGCGAATTAGAGGCTGAATCGTTCGAAAATGAGCAAAATTCGTTCAAAACGAGCAAAATTCGTGCAAAACGAGCAAAATTGTTCATTGTGGTGTTGAATTGTGCTCAGATAGGATAACTTAACATAACTAGATAGTACAGAGTCGAATTACAGCGGATATGTGCGAATTAGAGGCTGAATCGTGCGAAAATCAGCATAATTCGTGCAAAACGAGCAAAATTGTTCATTGTGGTGTTGAATTGTGCTCAGATAGGATAACTTAACATAACTAGATAGCACAGAGTCGAATTACAGCGGATATGTGCGAATTAGAGGCTGAATCGTGCGAAAATGAGCAAAATTCGTTCAAAATGAGCATAATTCGTTCAAAACGAGCAAAATTGTTCATTGTGGTGTTGAATTGTGCTCAGTTACGATAACTTAACATAACTAGATAGTACAGAGTCGAATTACAGCGGATATGTGCGAATTAGAGGCTGAATCGTGCGAAAATGAGCATAATTCTTGCAAAACGAGCAAAATTGTTCATTGTGGTGTTGAATTGTGCTCAGTTACGATAACTTAACATGACTAGATAGTACAGAGTCGAATTGCAGCGGATATGTGCGAATTAGAGGCTGAATCGTTCGAAAATGAGCAAAATTCGTTCAAAACGAGCAAAATTCGTGCAAAACGAGCAAAATTGTTCATTGTGGTGTTGAATTGTGCTCAGATAGGATAACTTAACATAACTAGATAGTACAGAGTCGAATTACAGCGGATATGTGCGAATTAGAGGCTGAATCGTGCGAAAATCAGCATAATTCGTGCAAAACGAGCAAAATTGTTCATTGTGGTGTTGAATTGTGCTCAGATAGGATAACTTAACATAACTAGATAGTACAGAGTCGAATTACAGCGGATATGTGCGAATTAGAGGCTGAATCGTGCGAAAATGAGCATAATTCGTGCAAAACGACCAAAATTGTTCATTGTGGTGTTGAATTGTGCTCAGATACGATAACTTAACATAACTAGATAGTACAGAGTCGAATTACAGCGGATATGTGCGAATTAGAGGCTGAATCGTGCGAAAATGAGCATAATTCGTGCAAAACGAGCAAAATTGTTCATTGTGGTGTTGAATTGTGCTCAGTTACGATAACTTAACATAACTAGATAGTACAGAGTCGAATTACATCGGATATGTGCGAATTAGAGGCTGAATCGTGCGAAAATGAGCATAATTCTTGCAAAACGAGCAAAATTGTTCATTGTGGTGTTGAATTGTGCTCAGTTACGATAACTTAACATGACTAGATAGTACAGAGTCGAATTACAGCGGATATGTGCGAATTAGAGGCTGAATCGTTCGAAAATGAGCAAAATTCGTTCAAAACGAGCAAAATTCGTGCGAAACGAGCAAAATTGTTCATTGTGGTGTTGAATTGTGCTCAGTTACGATAACTTAACATAACTAGATAGTACAGAGTCGAATTACAGCGGATATGTGCGAATTAGAGGCTGAATCGTGCGAAAATGAGCATAATTCTTGCAAAACGAGCAAAATTGTTCATTGTGGTGTTGAATTGTGCTCAGTTACGATAACTTAACATGACTAGATAGTACAGAGTCGAATTGCAGCGGATATGTGCGAATTAGAGGCTGAATCGTTCGAAAATGAGCAAAATTCGTTCAAAACGAGCAAAATTCGAGCAAAACGAGCAAAATTGTTCATTGTGGTGTTGAATTGTGCTCAGATAGGATAACTTAACATAACTAGATAGTACAGAGTCGAA
Organism: Megachile rotundata; assembly: GCF_050947335.1. Classification (NCBI taxonomy): domain Eukaryota; kingdom Metazoa; phylum Arthropoda; class Insecta; order Hymenoptera; family Megachilidae; genus Megachile; species Megachile rotundata. Next base: position 379,621 of record NW_027473419.1, read on the forward strand.
TTACAGCGGATATGTGCGAATTAGAGGCTGAATCGTGCGAAAATCAGCATAATTCGTGCAAAACGAGCAAAATTGTTCATTGTGGTGTTGAATTGTGCTCAGATAGGATAACTTAACATAACTAGATAGTACAGAGTCGAATTACAGCGGATATGTGCGAATTAGAGGCTGAATCGTGCGAAAATGAGCATAATTCTTGCAAAACGAGCAAAATTGTTCATTGTGGTGTTGAATTGTGCTCAGTTACGATAACTTAACATGACTAGATAGTACAGAGTCGAATTGCAGCGGATATGTGCGAATTAGAGGCTGAATCGTTCGAAAATGAGCAAAATTCGTTCAAAACGAGCAAAATTCGTGCAAAACGAGCAAAATTGTTCATTGTGGTGTTGAATTGTGCTCAGATAGGATAACTTAACATAACTAGATAGTACAGAGTCGAATTACAGCGGATATGTGCGAATTAGAGGCTGAATCGTGCGAAAATCAGCATAATTCGTGCAAAACGAGCAAAATTGTTCATTGTGGTGTTGAATTGTGCTCAGATAGGATAACTTAACATAACTAGATAGTACAGAGTCGAATTACAGCGGATATGTGCGAATTAGAGGCTGAATCGTGCGAAAATGAGCATAATTCGTGCAAAACGAGCAAAATTGTGCATTGTGGTGTTGAATTGTGCTCAGATACGATAACTTAACATAACTAGATAGTACAGAGTCGAATTACAGCGGATATGTGCGAATTAGAGGCTGAATCGTGCGAAAATGAGCATAATTCTTGCAAAACGAGCAAAATTGTTCATTGTGGTGTTGAATTGTGCTCAGTTACGATAACTTAACATGACTAGATAGTACAGAGTCGAATTGCAGCGGATATGTGCGAATTAGAGGCTGAATCGTTCGAAAATGAGCAAAATTCGTTCAAAACGAGCAAAATTCGTGCAAAACGAGCAAAATTGTTCATTGTGGTGTTGAATTGTGCTCAGATAGGATAACTTAACATAACTAGATAGTACAGAGTCGAATTACAGCGGATATGTGCGAATTAGAGGCTGAATCGTGCGAAAATCAGCATAATTCGTGCAAAACGAGCAAAATTGTTCATTGTGGTGTTGAATTGTGCTCAGATAGGATAACTTAACATAACTAGATAGCACAGAGTCGAATTACAGCGGATATGTGCGAATTAGAGGCTGAATCGTGCGAAAATGAGCAAAATTCGTTCAAAATGAGCATAATTCGTTCAAAACGAGCAAAATTGTTCATTGTAGTGTTGAATTGTGCTCAGTTACGATAACTTAACATAACTAGATAGTACAGAGTCGAATTACAGCGGATATGTGCGAATTAGAGGCTGAATCGTGCGAAAATGAGCATAATTCTTGCAAAACGAGCAAAATTGTTCATTGTGGTGTTGAATTGTGCTCAGTTACGATAACTTAACATGACTAGATAGTACAGAGTCGAATTGCAGCGGATATGTGCGAATTAGAGGCTGAATCGTTCGAAAATGAGCAAAATTCGTTCAAAACGAGCAAAATTCGTGCAAAACGAGCAAAATTGTTCATTGTGGTGTTGAATTGTGCTCAGATAGGATAACTTAACATAACTAGATAGTACAGAGTCGAATTACAGCGGATATGTGCGAATTAGAGGCTGAATCGTGCGAAAATCAGCATAATTCGTGCAAAACGAGCAAAATTGTTCATTGTGGTGTTGAATTGTGCTCAGATAGGATAACTTAACATAACTAGATAGTACAGAGTCGAATTACAGCGGATATGTGCGAATTAGAGGCTGAATCGTGCGAAAATGAGCATAATTCTTGCAAAACGAGCAAAATTGTTCATTGTGGTGTTGAATTGTGCTCAGTTACGATAACTTAACATGACTAGATAGTACAGAGTCGAATTGCAGCGGATATGTGCGAATTAGAGGCTGAATCGTTCGAAAATGAGCAAAATTCGTTCAAAACGAGCAAAATTCGTGCAAAACGAGCAAAATTGTTCATTGTGGTGTTGAATTGTGCTCAGATAGGATAACTTAACATAACTAGATAGTACAGAGTCGAATTACAGCGGATATGTGCGAATTAGAGGCTGAATCGTGCGAAAATCAGCATAATTCGTGCAAAACGAGCAAAATTGTTCATTGTGGTGTTGAATTGTGCTCAGATAGGATAACTTAACATAACTAGATAGTACAGAGTCGAATTACAGCGGATATGTGCGAATTAGAGGCTGAATCGTGCGAAAATGAGCATAATTCGTGCAAAACGAGCAAAATTGTTCATTGTGGTGTTGAATTGTGCTCAGATACGATAACTTAACATAACTAGATAGTACAGAGTCGAATTACAGCGGATATGTGCGAATTAGAGGCTGAATCGTGCGAAAATGAGCATAATTCTTGCAAAACGAGCAAAATTGTTCATTGTGGTGTTGAATTGTGCTCAGTTACGATAACTTAACATGACTAGATAGTACAGAGTCGAATTGCAGCGGATATGTGCGAATTAGAGGCTGAATCGTTCGAAAATGAGCAAAATTCGTTCAAAACGAGCAAAATTCGTGCAAAACGAGCAAAATTGTTCATTGTGGTGTTGAATTGTGCTCAGATAGGATAACTTAACATAACTAGATAGTACAGAGTCGAATTACAGCGGATATGTGCGAATTAGAGGCTGAATCGTGCGAAAATCAGCATAATTCGTGCAAAACGAGCAAAATTGTTCATTGTGGTGTTGAATTGTGCTCAGATAGGATAACTTAACATAACTAGATAGTACAGAGTCGAATTACAGCGGATATGTGCGAATTAGAGGCTGAATCGTGCGAAAATGAGCATAATTCGTGCAAAACGAGCAAAATTGTTCATTGTGGTGTTGAATTGTGCTCAGATACGATAACTTAACATAACTAGATAGTACAGAGTCGAATTACAGCGGATATGTGCGAATTAGAGGCTGAATCGTGCGAAAATGAGCATAATTCGTGCAAAACGAGCAAAATTGTTCATTGTGGTGTTGAATTGTGCTCAGTTACGATAACTTAACATGACTAGATAGTACAGAGTCGAATTACAGCGGATATGTGCGAATTAGAGGCTGAATCGTGCGAAAATGAGCATAATTCGTTCAAAACGAGCAAAATTGTTCATTCTAGTGTTGAATTGTGCTCAGTTACGATAACTTAACATGACTAGATAGTACAGAGTCGAATTACAGCGGATATGTGCGAATTAGAGGCTGAATCGTGCGAAAATGAGCATAATTCGTGCAAAACGAGCAAAATTGTTCATTGTGGTGTTGAATTGTGCTCAGATACGATAACTTAACATAACTAGATAGTACAGAGTCGAATTACAGCGGATATGTGCGAATTAGAGGCTGAATCGTGCGAAAATGAGCATAATTCGTGCAAAACGAGCAAAATTGTTCATTGTGGTGTTGAATTGTGCTCAGTTACGATAACTTAACTTAACTAGATAGTACAGAGTCGAATTACAGCGGATATGTGCGAATTAGAGGCTGAATCGTGCGAAAATGAGCATAATTCTTGCATAACGAGCAAAATTGTTCATTGTGGTGTTGAATTGTGCTCAGTTACGATAACTTAACATGACTAGATAGTACAGAGTCGAATTACAGCGGATATGTGCGAATTAGAGGCTGAATCGTGCGAAAATGAGCATAATTCTTGCAAAACGAGCAAAATTGTTCATTGTGGTGTTGAATTGTGCTCAGTTACGATAACTTAACATGACTAGATAGTACAGAGTCGAATTACAGCGGATATGTGCGAATTAGAGGCTGAATCGTGCGAAAATGAGCATAATTCGTGCAAAACGAGCAAAATTGTTCATTGTGGTGTTGAATTGTGCTCAGATAGGATAACTTAACATAACTAGATAGCACAGAGTCGAATTACAGCGGATATGTGCGAATTAGAGGCTGAATCGTGCGAAAATGAGCAAAATTCGTTCAAAATGAGCATAATTCGTTCAAAACGAGCAAAATTGTTCATTGTGGTGTTGAATTGTGCTCAGTTACGATAACTTAACATAACTAGATAGTACAGAGTCGAATTACAGCGGATATGTGCGAATTAGAGGCTGAATCGTGCGAAAATGAGCATAATTCTTGCAAAACGAGCAAAATTGTTCATTGTGGTGTTGAATTGTGCTCAGTTACGATAACTTAACATGACTAGATAGTACAGAGTCGAATTGCAGCGGATATGTGCGAATTAGAGGCTGAATCGTTCGAAAATGAGCAAAATTCGTTCAAAACGAGCAAAATTCGTGCAAAACGAGCAAAATTGTTCATTGTGGTGTTGAATTGTGCTCAGATAGGATAACTTAACATAACTAGATAGTACAGAGTCGAATTACAGCGGATATGTGCGAATTAGAGGCTGAATCGTGCGAAAATCAGCATAATTCGTGCAAAACGAGCAAAATTGTTCATTGTGGTGTTGAATTGTGCTCAGATAGGATAACTTAACATAACTAGATAGCACAGAGTCGAATTACAGCGGATATGTGCGAATTAGAGGCTGAATCGTGCGAAAATGAGCAAAATTCGTTCAAAATGAGCATAATTCGTTCAAAACGAGCAAAATTGTTCATTGTGGTGTTGAATTGTGCTCAGTTACGATAACTTAACATAACTAGATAGTACAGAGTCGAATTACAGCGGATATGTGCGAATTAGAGGCTGAATCGTGCGAAAATGAGCATAATTCTTGCAAAACGAGCAAAATTGTTCATTGTGGTGTTGAATTGTGCTCAGTTACGATAACTTAACATGACTAGATAGTACAGAGTCGAATTGCAGCGGATATGTGCGAATTAGAGGCTGAATCGTTCGAAAATGAGCAAAATTCGTTCAAAACGAGCAAAATTCGTGCAAAACGAGCAAAATTGTTCATTGTGGTGTTGAATTGTGCTCAGATAGGATAACTTAACATAACTAGATAGTACAGAGTCGAATTACAGCGGATATGTGCGAATTAGAGGCTGAATCGTGCGAAAATCAGCATAATTCGTGCAAAACGAGCAAAATTGTTCATTGTGGTGTTGAATTGTGCTCAGATAGGATAACTTAACATAACTAGATAGTACAGAGTCGAATTACAGCGGATATGTGCGAATTAGAGGCTGAATCGTGCGAAAATGAGCATAATTCGTGCAAAACGAGCAAAATTGTTCATTGTGGTATTGAATTGTGCTCAGATACGATAACTTAACATAACTAGATAGTACAGAGTCGAATTACAGCGGATATGTGCGAATTAGAGGCTGAATCGTGCGAAAATGAGCATAATTCGTGCAAAACGAGCAAAATTGTTCATTGTGGTGTTGAATTGTGCTCAGTTACGATAACTTAACTTAACTAGATAGTACAGAGTCGAATTACAGCGGATATGTGCGAATTAGAGGCTGAATCGTGCGAAAATGAGCATAATTCTTGCAAAACGAGCAAAATTGTTCATTGTGGTGTTGAATTGTGCTCAGATAGGATAACTGAACATAACTAGATAGTACAGAGTCGAATTACAGCGGATATGTGCGAATTAGAGGCTGAATCGTGCGAAAATGAGCATAATTCGTGCAAAACGAGCAAAATTGTTCATTGTGGTGTTGAATTGTGCTCAGATAGGATAACTTAACATAACTAGATAGCACAGAGTCGAATTACAGCGGATATGTGCGAATTAGAGGCTGAATCGTGCGAAAATGAGCAAAATTCGTTCAAAATGAGCATAATTCGTTCAAAACGAGCAAAATTGTTCATTGTGGTGTTGAATTGTGCTCAGTTACGATAACTTAACATGACTAGATAGTACAGAGTCGAATTGCAGCGGATATGTGCGAATTAGAGGCTGAATCGTTCGAAAATGAGCAAAATTCGTTCAAAACGAGCAAAATTCGTGCAAAACGAGCAAAATTGTTCATTGTGGTGTTGAATTGTGCTCAGATAGGATAACTTAACATAACTAGATAGTACAGAGTCGAATTACAGCGGATATGTGCGAATTAGAGGCTGAATCGTGCGAAAATCAGCATAATTCGTGCAAAACGAGCAAAATTGTTCATTGTGGTGTTGAATTGTGCTCAGATAGGATAACTTAACATAACTAGATAGCACAGAGTCGAATTACAGCGGATATGTGCGAATTAGAGGCTGAATCGTGCGAAAATGAGCAAAATTCGTTCAAAATGAGCATAATTCGTTCAAAACGAGCAAAATTGTTCATTGTGGTGTTGAATTGTGCTCAGTTACGATAACTTAACATAACTAGATAGTACAGAGTCGAATTACAGCGGATATGTGCGAATTAGAGGCTGAATCGTGCGAAAATGAGCATAATTCTTGCAAAACGAGCAAAATTGTTCATTGTGGTGTTGAATTGTGCTCAGTTACGATAACTTAACATGACTAGATAGTACAGAGTCGAATTGCAGCGGATATGTGCGAATTAGAGGCTGAATCGTTCGAAAATGAGCAAAATTCGTTCAAAACGAGCAAAATTCGTGCAAAACGAGCAAAATTGTTCATTGTGGTGTTGAATTGTGCTCAGATAGGATAACTTAACATAACTAGATAGTACAGAGTCGAATTACAGCGGATATGTGCGAATTAGAGGCTGAATCGTGCGAAAATGAGCATAATTCGTGCAAAACGAGCAAAATTGTTCATTGTGGTGTTGAATTGTGCTCAGATAGGATAACTTAACATAACTAGATAGTACAGAGTCGAATTACAGCGGATATGTGCGAATTAGAGGCTGAATCGTGCGAAAATGAGCATAATTTGTGCAAAACGACCAAAATTGTTCATTGTGGTGTTGAATTGTGCTCAGATAGGATAACTTAACATAACTAGATAGTACAGAGTCGAATTACAGCGGATATGTGCGAATTAGTGGCTGAATCGTGCGAAAATGAGCATAATTCGTGCAAAACGAGCAAAATTGTTCATTGTGGTGTTGAATTGTGCTCAGATACGATAACTTAACATAACTAGATAGTACAGAGTCGAATTACAGCGGATATGTGCGAATTAGAGGCTGAATCGTGCGAAAATGAGCATAATTCGTGCAAAACGAGCAAAATTGTTCATTGTGGTGTTGAATTGTGCTCAGATAGGATAACCTAACATAACTAGATAGCACAGAGTCGAATTACAGCGGATATGTGCGAATTAGAGGCTGAATCGTGCGAAAATGAGCAAAATTCGTTCAAAATGAGCATAATTCGTTCAAAACGAGCAAAATTGTTCATTGTGGTGTTGAATTGTGCTCAGTTACGATAACTAAACATAACTAGATAGTACAGAGTCGAATTACAGCTGATATGTGCGAATTAGAGGCTGAATCGTGCGAAAATGAGCATAATTCGTGCAAAACGAGCAAAATTGTTCATTGTGGTGTTGAATTGTGCTCAGATAGGATAACTTAACATAACTAGATAGTACAGAGTCGAATTACAGCGGATATGTGCGAATTAGAGGCTGAATCGTGCGAAAATGAGCATAATTCGTGCAAAACGAGCAAAATTGTTCATTGTGGTGTTGAATTGTGCTCAGATACGATAACTTAACATAACTAGATAGTACAGAGTCGAATTACAGCGGATATGTGCGAATTAGAGGCTGAATCGTGCGAAAATGAGCATAATTCTTGCAAAACGAGCAAAATTGTTCATTGTGGTGTTGAATTGTGCTCAGTTACGATAACTTAACATGACTAGATAGTACAGAGTCGAATTACAGCGGATATGTGCGAATTAGAGGCTGAATCGTGCGAAAATGAGCATAATTCGTGCAAAACGAGCAAAATTGTTCATTGTGGTGTTGAATTGTGCTCAGATAGGATAACTTAACATAACTAGATAGCACAGAGTCGAATTACAGCGGATATGTGCGAATTAGAGGCTGAATCGTGCGAAAATGAGCAAAATTCGTTCAAAATGAGCATAATTCGTTCAAAACGAGCAAAATTGTTCATTGTGGTGTTGAATTGTGCTCAGTTACGATAACTTAACATAACTAGATAGTACAGAGTCGAATTACAGCGGATATGTGCGAATTAGAGGCTGAATCGTGCGAAAATGAGCATAATTCTTGCAAAACGAGCAAAATTGTTCATTGTGGTGTTGAATTGTGCTCAGTTACGATAACTTAACATGACTAGATAGTACAGAGTCGAATTGCAGCGGATATGTGCGAATTAGAGGCTGAATCGTTCGAAAATGAGCAAAATTCGTTCAAAACGAGCAAAATTCGTGCAAAACGAGCAAAATTGTTCATTGTGGTGTTGAATTGTGCTCAGATAGGATAACTTAACATAACTAGATAGTACAGAGTCGAATTACAGCGGATATGTGCGAATTAGAGGCTGAATCGTGCGAAAATCAGCATAATTCGTGCAAAACGAGCAAAATTGTTCATTGTGGTGTTGAATTGTGCTCAGATAGGATAACTTAACATAACTAGATAGCACAGAGTCGAATTACAGCGGATATGTGCGAATTAGAGGCTGAATCGTGCGAAAATGAGCAAAATTCGTTCAAAATGAGCATAATTCGTTCAAAACGAGCAAAATTGTTCATTGTGGTGTTGAATTGTGCTCAGTTACGATAACTTAACATAACTAGATAGTACAGAGTCGAATTACAGCGGATATGTGCGAATTAGAGGCTGAATCGTGCGAAAATGAGCATAATTCTTGCAAAACGAGCAAAATTGTTCATTGTGGTGTTGAATTGTGCTCAGTTACGATAACTTAACATGACTAGATAGTACAGAGTCGAATTGCAGCGGATATGTGCGAATTAGAGGCTGAATCGTTCGAAAATGAGCAAAATTCGTTCAAAACGAGCAAAATTCGTGCAAAACGAGCAAAATTGTTCATTGTGGTGTTGAATTGTGCTCAGATAGGATAACTTAACATAACTAGATAGTACAGAGTCGAATTACAGCGGATATGTGCGAATTAGAGGCTGAATCGTGCGAAAATCAGCATAATTCGTGCAAAACGAGCAAAATTGTTCATTGTGGTGTTGAATTGTGCTCAGATAGGATAACTTAACATAACTAGATAGTACAGAGTCGAATTACAGCGGATATGTGCGAATTAGAGGCTGAATCGTGCGAAAATGAGCATAATTCGTGCAAAACGAGCAAAATTGTTCATTGTGGTATTGAATTGTGCTCAGATACGATAACTTAACATAACTAGATAGTACAGAGTCGAATTACAGCGGATATGTGCGAATTAGAGGCTGAATCGTGCGAAAATGAGCATAATTCGTGCAAAACGAGCAAAATTGTTCATTGTGGTGTTGAATTGTGCTCAGTTACGATAACTTAACTTAACTAGATAGTACAGAGTCGAATTACAGCGGATATGTGCGAATTAGAGGCTGAATCGTGCGAAAATGAGCATAATTCTTGCAAAACGAGCAAAATTGTTCATTGTGGTGTTGAATTGTGCTCAGATAGGATAACTGAACATAACTAGATAGTACAGAGTCGAATTACAGCGGATATGTGCGAATTAGAGGCTGAATCGTGCGAAAATGAGCATAATTCGTGCAAAACGAGCAAAATTGTTCATTGTGGTGTTGAATTGTGCTCAGATAGGATAACTTAACATAACTAGATAGCACAGAGTCGAATTACAGCGGATATGTGCGAATTAGAGGCTGAATCGTGCGAAAATGAGCAAAATTCGTTCAAAATGAGCATAATTCGTTCAAAACGAGCAAAATTGTTCATTGTGGTGTTGAATTGTGCTCAGTTACGATAACTTAACATGACTAGATAGTACAGAGTCGAATTGCAGCGGATATGTGCGAATTAGAGGCTGAATCGTTCGAAAATGAGCAAAATTCGTTCAAAACGAGCAAAATTCGTGCAAAACGAGCAAAATTGTTCATTGTGGTGTTGAATTGTGCTCAGATAGGATAACTTAACATAACTAGATAGTACAGAGTCGAATTACAGCGGATATGTGCGAATTAGAGGCTGAATCGTGCGAAAATCAGCATAATTCGTGCAAAACGAGCAAAATTGTTCATTGTGGTGTTGAATTGTGCTCAGATAGGATAACTTAACATAACTAGATAGCACAGAGTCGAATTACAGCGGATATGTGCGAATTAGAGGCTGAATCGTGCGAAAATGAGCAAAATTCGTTCAAAATGAGCATAATTCGTTCAAAACGAGCAAAATTGTTCATTGTGGTGTTGAATTGTGCTCAGTTACGATAACTTAACATAACTAGATAGTACAGAGTCGAATTACAGCGGATATGTGCGAATTAGAGGCTGAATCGTGCGAAAATGAGCATAATTCTTGCAAAACGAGCAAAATTGTTCATTGTGGTGTTGAATTGTGCTCAGTTACGATAACTTAACATGACTAGATAGTACAGAGTCGAATTGCAGCGGATATGTGCGAATTAGAGGCTGAATCGTTCGAAAATGAGCAAAATTCGTTCAAAACGAGCAAAATTCGTGCAAAACGAGCAAAATTGTTCATTGTGGTGTTGAATTGTGCTCAGATAGGATAACTTAACATAACTAGATAGTACAGAGTCGAATTACAGCGGATATGTGCGAATTAGAGGCTGAATCGTGCGAAAATGAGCATAATTCGTGCAAAACGAGCAAAATTGTTCATTGTGGTGTTGAATTGTGCTCAGATAGGATAACTTAACATAACTAGATAGTACAGAGTCGAATTACAGCGGATATGTGCGAATTAGAGGCTGAATCGTGCGAAAATGAGCATAATTTGTGCAAAACGACCAAAATTGTTCATTGTGGTGTTGAATTGTGCTCAGATAGGATAACTTAACATAACTAGATAGTACAGAGTCGAATTACAGCGGATATGTGCGAATTAGTGGCTGAATCGTGCGAAAATGAGCATAATTCGTGCAAAACGAGCAAAATTGTTCATTGTGGTGTTGAATTGTGCTCAGATACGATAACTTAACATAACTAGATAGTACAGAGTCGAATTACAGCGGATATGTGCGAATTAGAGGCTGAATCGTGCGAAAATGAGCATAATTCGTGCAAAACGAGCAAAATTGTTCATTGTGGTGTTGAATTGTGCTCAGATAGGATAACCTAACATAACTAGATAGCACAGAGTCGAATTACAGCGGATATGTGCGAATTAGAGGCTGAATCGTGCGAAAATGAGCAAAATTCGTTCAAAATGAGCATAATTCGTTCAAAACGAGCAAAATTGTTCATTGTGGTGTTGAATTGTGCTCAGTTACGATAACTTAACATAACTAGATAGTACAGAGTCGAATTACAGCTGATATGTGCGAATTAGAGGCTGAATCGTGCGAAAATGAGCATAATTCGTGCAAAACGAGCAAAATTGTTCATTGTGGTGTTGAATTGTGCTCAGATAGGATAACTTAACATAACTAGATAGTACAGAGTCGAATTACAGCGGATATGTGCGAATTAGAGGCTGAATCGTGCGAAAATGAGCATAATTCGTGCAAAACGAGCAAAATTGTTCATTGTGGTGTTGAATTGTGCTCAGATACGATAACTTAACATAACTAGATAGTACAGAGTCGAATTACAGCGGATATGTGCGAATTAGAGGCTGAATCGTGCGAAAATGAGCATAATTCGTGCAAAACGAGCAAAATTGTTCATTGTGGTGTTGAATTGTGCTCAGTTACGATAACTTAACATAACTAGATAGTACAGAGTCGAATTACATCGGATATGTGCGAATTAGAGGCTGAATCGTGCGAAAATGAGCATAATTCTTGCAAAACGAGCAAAATTGTTCATTGTGGTGTTGAATTGTGCTCAGTTACGATAACTTAACATGACTAGATAGTACAGAGTCGAATTACAGCGGATATGTGCGAATTAGAGGCTGAATCGTTCGAAAATGAGCAAAATTCGTTCAAAACGAGCAAAATTCGTGCGAAACGAGCAAAATTGTTCATTGTGGTGTTGAATTGTGCTCAGATAGGATAACTTAACATAACTAGATAGTACAGAGTCGAATTACAGCGGATATGTGCGAATTAGAGGCTGAATCGTGCGAAAATCAGCATAATTCGTGCAAAACGAGCAAAATTGTTCATTGTGGTGTTGAATTGTGCTCAGATAGGATAACTTAACATAACTAGATAGTACAGAGTCGAATTACAGCGGATATGTGCGAATTAGAGGCTGAATCGTGCGAAAATGAGCATAAATCTTGCAAAACGAGCAAAATTGTTCATTGTGGTGTTGAATTGTGCTCAGTTACTATAACTTAACATGACTAGATAGTACAGAGTCGAATTGCAGCGGATATGTGCGAATTAGAGGCTGAATCGTTCGAAAATGAGCAAAATTCGTTCAAAACGAGCAAAATTCGTGCAAAACGAGCAAAATTGTTCATTGTGGTGTTGAATTGTGCTCAGATAGGATAACTTAACATAACTAGATAGTACAGAGTCGAATTACAGCGGATATGTGCGAATTAGAGGCTGAATCGTGCGAAAATCAGCATAATTCGTGCAAAACGAGCAAAATTGTTCATTGTGGTGTTGAATTGTGCTCAGATAGGATAACTTAACATAACTAGATAGTACAGAGTCGAATTACAGCGGATATGTGCGAATTAGAGGCTGAATCGTGCGAAAATGAGCATAATTCGTGCAAAACGAGCAAAATTGTTCATTGTGGTGTTGAATTGTGCTCAGATACGATAACTTAACATAACTAGATAGTACAGAGTCGAATTACAGCGGATATGTGCGAATTAGAGGCTGAATCGTGCGAAAATGAGCATAATTCTTGCAAAACGAGCAAAATTGTTCATTGTGGTGTTGAATTGTGCTCAGTTACGATAACTTAACATGACTAGATAGTACAGAGTCGAATTGCAGCGGATATGTGCGAATTAGAGGCTGAATCGTTCGAAAATGAGCAAAATTCGTTCAAAACGAGCAAAATTCGTGCAAAACGAGCAAAATTGTTCATTGTGGTGTTGAATTGTGCTCAGATAGGATAACTTAACATAACTAGATAGTACAGAGTCGAATTACAGCGGATATGTGCGAATTAGAGGCTGAATCGTGCGAAAATCAGCATAATTCGTGCAAAACGAGCAAAATTGTTCATTGTGGTGTTGAATTGTGCTCAGATAGGATAACTTAACATAACTAGATAGCACAGAGTCGAATTACAGCGGATATGTGCGAATTAGAGGCTGAATCGTGCGAAAATGAGCAAAATTCGTTCAAAATGAGCATAATTCGTTCAAAACGAGCAAAATTGTTCATTGTGGTGTTGAATTGTGCTCAGTTACGATAACTTAACATAACTAGATAGTACAGAGTCGAATTACAGCGGATATGTGCGAATTAGAGGCTGAATCGTGCGAAAATGAGCATAATTCTTGCAAAACGAGCAAAATTGTTCATTGTGGTGTTGAATTGTGCTCAGTTACGATAACTTAACATGACTAGATAGTACAGAGTCGAATTGCAGCGGATATGTGCGAATTAGAGGCTGAATCGTTCGAAAATGAGCAAAATTCGTTCAAAACGAGCAAAATTCGTGCAAAACGAGCAAAATTGTTCATTGTGGTGTTGAATTGTGCTCAGATAGGATAACTTAACATAACTAGATAGTACAGAGTCGAATTACAGCGGATATGTGCGAATTAGAGGCTGAATCGTGCGAAAATGAGCATAATTCGTGCAAAACGAGCAAAATTGTTCATTGTGGTGTTGAATTGTGCTCAGATAGGATAACTTAACATAACTAGATAGTACAGAGTCGAATTACAGCGGATATGTGCGAATTAGAGGCTGAATCGTGCGAAAATGAGCATAATTTGTGCAAAACGACCAAAATTGTTCATTGTGGTGTTGAATTGTGCTCAGATAGGATAACTTAACATAACTAGATAGTACAGAGTCGAATTACAGCGGATATGTGCGAATTAGTGGCTGAATCGTGCGAAAATGAGCATAATTCGTGCAAAACGAGCAAAATTGTTCATTGTGGTGTTGAATTGTGCTCAGATACGATAACTTAACATAACTAGATAGTACAGAGTCGAATTACAGCGGATATGTGCGAATTAGAGGCTGAATCGTGCGAAAATGAGCATAATTCGTGCAAAACGAGCAAAATTGTTCATTGTGGTGTTGAATTGTGCTCAGATAGGATAACCTAACATAACTAGATAGCACAGAGTCGAATTACAGCGGATATGTGCGAATTAGAGGCTGAATCGTGCGAAAATGAGCAAAATTCGTTCAAAATGAGCATAATTCGTTCAAAACGAGCAAAATTGTTCATTGTGGTGTTGAATTGTGCTCAGTTACGATAACTTAACATAACTAGATAGTACAGAGTCGAATTACAGCTGATATGTGCGAATTAGAGGCTGAATCGTGCGAAAATGAGCATAATTCGTGCAAAACGAGCAAAATTGTTCATTGTGGTGTTGAATTGTGCTCAGATAGGATAACTTAACATAACTAGATAGTACAGAGTCGAATTACAGCGGATATGTGCGAATTAGAGGCTGAATCGTGCGAAAATGAGCATAATTCGTGCAAAACGAGCAAAATTGTTCATTGTGGTGTTGAATTGTGCTCAGTTACGATAACTTAACATAACTAGATAGTACAGAGTCGAATTACATCGGATATGTGCGAATTAGAGGCTGAATCGTGCGAAAATGAGCATAATTCTTGCAAAACGAGCAAAATTGTTCATTGTGGTGTTGAATTGTGCTCAGTTACGATAACTTAACATGACTAGATAGTACAGAGTCGAATTACAGCGGATATGTGCGAATTAGAGGCTGAATCGTGCGAAAATGAGCATAATTCGTGCAAAACGAGCAAAATTGTTCATTGTGGTGTTGAATTGTGCTCAGATACGATAACTTAACATAACTAGATAGTACAGAGTCGAATTACAGCGGATATGTGCGAATTAGAGGCTGAATCGTGCGAAAATGAGCATAATTCTTGCAAAACGAGCAAAATTGTTCATTGTGGTGTTGAATTGTGCTCAGTTACGATAACTTAACATGACTAGATAGTACAGAGTCGAATTGCAGCGGATATGTGCGAATTAGAGGCTGAATCGTTCGAAAATGAGCAAAATTCGTTCAAAACGAGCAAAATTCGTGCAAAACGAGCAAAATTGTTCATTGTGGTGTTGAATTGTGCTCAGATAGGATAACTTAACATAACTAGATAGTACAGAGTCGAATTACAGCGGATATGTGCGAATTAGAGGCTGAATCGTGCGAAAATCAGCATAATTCGTGCAAAACGAGCAAAATTGTTCATTGTGGTGTTGAATTGTGCTCAGATAGGATAACTTAACATAACTAGATAGCACAGAGTCGAATTACAGCGGATATGTGCGAATTAGAGGCTGAATCGTGCGAAAATGAGCAAAATTCGTTCAAAATGAGCATAATTCGTTCAAAACGAGCAAAATTGTTCATTGTGGTGTTGAATTGTGCTCAGTTACGATAACTTAACATAACTAGATAGTACAGAGTCGAATTACAGCGGATATGTGCGAATTAGAGGCTGAATCGTGCGAAAATGAGCATAATTCTTGCAAAACGAGCAAAATTGTTCATTGTGGTGTTGAATTGTGCTCAGTTACGATAACTTAACATGACTAGATAGTACAGAGTCGAATTGCAGCGGATATGTGCGAATTAGAGGCTGAATCGTTCGAAAATGAGCAAAATTCGTTCAAAACGAGCAAAATTCGTGCAAAACGCGCAAAATTGTTCATTGTGGTGTTGAATTGTGCTCAGATAGGATAACTTAACATAACTAGATAGTACAGAGTCGAATTACAGCGGATATGTGCGAATTAGAGGCTGAATCGTGCGAAAATCAGCATAATTCGTGCAAAACGAGCAAAATTGTTCATTGTGGTGTTGAATTGTGCTCAGATAGGATAACTTAACATAACTAGATAGTACAGAGTCGAATTACAGCGGATATGTGCGAATTAGAGGCTGAATCGTGCGAAAATGAGCATAATTCTTGCAAAACGAGCAAAATTGTTCATTGTGGTGTTGAATTGTGCTCAGTTACGATAACTTAACATGACTAGATAGTACAGAGTCGAATTGCAGCGGATATGTGCGAATTAGAGGCTGAATCGTTCGAAAATGAGCAAAATTCGTTCAAAACGAGCAAAATTCGTGCAAAACGAGCAAAATTGTTCATTGTGGTGTTGAATTGTGCTCAGATAGGATAACTTAACATAACTAGATAGTACAGAGTCGAATTACAGCGGATATGTGCGAACTAGAGGCTGAATCGTGCGAAAATCAGCATAATTCGTGCAAAACGAGCAAAATTGTTCATTGTGGTGTTGAATTGTGCTCAGATAGGATAACTTAACATAACTAGATAGTACAGAGTCGAATTACAGCGGATATGTGCGAATTAGAGGCTGAATCGTGCGAAAATGAGCATAATTCGTGCAAAACGAGCAAAATTGTTCATTGTGGTGTTGAATTGTGCTCAGATACGATAACTTAACATAACTAGATAGTACAGAGTCGAATTACAGCGGATATGTGCGAATTAGAGGCTGAATCGTGCGAAAATGAGCATAATTCTTGCAAAACGAGCAAAATTGTTCATTGTGGTGTTGAATTGTGCTCAGTTACGATAACTTAACATGACTAGATAGTACAGAGTCGAATTGCAGCGGATATGTGCGAATTAGAGGCTGAATCGTTCGAAAATGAGCAAAATTCGTTCAAAACGAGCAAAATTCGTGCAAAACGAGCAAAATTGTTCATTGTGGTGTTGAATTGTGCTCAGATAGGATAACTTAACATAACTAGATAGTACAGAGTCGAATTACAGCGGATATGTGCGAATTAGAGGCTGAATCGTGCGAAAATCAGCATAATTCGTGCAAAACGAGCAAAATTGTTCATTGTGGTGTTGAATTGTGCTCAGATAGGATAACTTAACATAACTAGATAGCACAGAGTCGAATTACAGCGGATATGTGCGAATTAGAGGCTGAATCGTGCGAAAATGAGCAAAATTCGTTCAAAATGAGCATAATTCGTTCAAAACGAGCAAAATTGTTCATTGTGGTGTTGAATTGTGCTCAGTTACGATAACTTAACATAACTAGATAGTACAGAGTCGAATTACAGCGGATATGTGCGAATTAGAGGCTGAATCGTGCGAAAATGAGCATAATTCTTGCAAAACGAGCAAAATTGTTCATTGTGGTGTTGAATTGTGCTCAGTTACGATAACTTAACATGACTAGATAGTACAGAGTCGAATTGCAGCGGATATGTGCGAATTAGAGGCTGAATCGTTCGAAAATGAGCAAAATTCGTTCAAAACGAGCAAAATTCGTGCAAAACGAGCAAAATTGTTCATTGTGGTGTTGAATTGTGCTCAGATAGGATAACTTAACATAACTAGATAGTACAGAGTCGAATTACAGCGGATATGTGCGAATTAGAGGCTGAATCGTGCGAAAATCAGCATAATTCGTGCAAAACGAGCAAAATTGTTCATTGTGGTGTTGAATTGTGCTCAGATAGGATAACTTAACATAACTAGATAGTACAGAGTCGAATTACAGCGGATATGTGCGAATTAGAGGCTGAATCGTGCGAAAATGAGCATAATTCGTGCAAAACGACCAAAATTGTTCATTGTGGTGTTGAATTGTGCTCAGATAGGATAACTTAACATAACTAGATAGTACAGAGTCGAATTACAGCGGATATGTGCGAATTAGTGGCTGAATCGTGCGAAAATGAGCATAATTCGTGCAAAACGAGCAAAATTGATCATTGTGGTGTTGAATTGTGCTCAGATAGGATAACTTAACATAACTAGATAGTACAGAGTCGAATTACAGCGGATATGTGCGAATTAGAGGCTGAATCGTGCGAAAATGAGCATAATTCGTGCAAAACGAGCAAAATTGTTCATTGTGGTGTTGAATTGTGCTCAGATACGATAACTTAACATAAATAGATAGTACAGAGTCGAATTACAGCGGATATGTGCGAATTAGAGGCTGAATCGTGCGAAAATGAGCATAATTCGTGCAAAACGAGCAAAATTGTTCATTGTGGTGTTGAATTGTGCTCAGTTACGATAACTTAACATAACTAGATAGTACAGAGTCGAATTACATCGGATATGTGCGAATTAGAGGCTGAATCGTGCGAAAATGAGCATAATTCTTGCAAAACGAGCAAAATTGTTCATTGTGGTGTTGAATTGTGCTCAGTTACGATAACTTAACATGACTAGATAGTACAGAGTCGAATTACAGCGGATACGTGCGAATTAGAGGCTGAATCGTTCGAAAATGAGCAAAATTCGTTCAAAACGAGCAAAATTCGTGCGAAACGAGCAAAATTGTTCATTGTGGTGTTGAATTGTGCTCAGTTACGATAACTTAACATAACTAGATAGTACAGAGTCGAATTACAGCGGATATGTGCGAATTAGAGGCTGAATCGTGCGAAAATGAGCATAATTCTTGCAAAACGAGCAAAATTGTTCATTGTGGTGTTGAATTGTGCTCAGTTACGATAACTTAACATGACTAGATAGTACAGAGTCGAATTACAGCGGATATGTGCGAATTAGAGGCTGAATCGTGCGAAAATGAGCATAATTCTTGCAAAACGAGCAAAATTGTTCATTGTGGTGTTGAATTGTGCTCAGTTACGATAACTTAACATGACTAGATAGTACAGAGTCGAATTGCAGCGGATATGTGCGAATTAGAGGCTGAATCGTTCGAAAATGAGCAAAATTCGTTCAAAACGAGCAAAATTCGTGCAAAACGAGCAAAATTGTTCATTGTGGTGTTGAATTGTGCTCAGATAGGATAACTTAACATAACTAGATAGTACAGAGTCGAATTACAGCGGATATGTGCGAATTAGAGGCTGAATCGTGCGAAAATCAGCATAATTCGTGCAAAACGAGCAAAATTGTTCATTGTGGTGTTGAATTGTGCTCAGATAGGATAACTTAACATAACTAGATAGCACAGAGTCGAATTACAGCGGATATGTGCGAATTAGAGGCTGAATCGTGCGAAAATGAGCAAAATTCGTTCAAAATGAGCATAATTCGTTCAAAACGAGCAAAATTGTTCATTGTGGTGTTGAATTGTGCTCAGTTACGATAACTTAACATAACTAGATAGTACAGAGTCGAATTACAGCGGATATGTGCGAATTAGAGGCTGAATCGTGCGAAAATGAGCATAATTCTTGCAAAACGAGCAAAATTGTTCATTGTGGTGTTGAATTGTGCTCAGTTACGATAACTTAACATGACTAGATAGTACAGAGTCGAATTGCAGCGGATATGTGCGAATTAGAGGCTGAATCGTTCGAAAATGAGCAAAATTCGTTCAAAACGAGCAAAATTCGTGCAAAACGAGCAAAATTGTTCATTGTGGTGTTGAATTGTGCTCAGATAGGATAACTTAACATAACTAGATAGTACAGAGTCGAATTACAGCGGATATGTGCGAATTAGAGGCTGAATCGTGCGAAAATCAGCATAATTCGTGCAAAACGAGCAAAATTGTTCATTGTGGTGTTGAATTGTGCTCAGATAGGATAACTTAACATAACTAGATAGTACAGAGTCGAATTACAGCGGATATGTGCGAATTAGAGGCTGAATCGTGCGAAAATGAGCATAATTCGTGCAAAACGACCAAAATTGTTCATTGTGGTGTTGAATTGTGCTCAGATAGGATAACTTAACATAACTAGATAGTACAGAGTCGAATTACAGCGGATATGTGCGAATTAGTGGCTGAATCGTGCGAAAATGAGCATAATTCGTGCAAAACGAGCAAAATTGTTCATTGTGGTGTTGAATTGTGCTCAGTTACGATAACTTAACATAACTAGATAGTACAGAGTCGAATTACATCGGATATGTGCGAATTAGAGGCTGAATCGTGCGAAAATGAGCATAATTCTTGCAAAACGAGCAAAATTGTTCATTGTGGTGTTGAATTGTGCTCAGTTACGATAACTTAACATGACTAGATAGTACAGAGTCGAATTACAGCGGATATGTGCGAATTAGAGGCTGAATCGTTCGAAAATGAGCAAAATTCGTTCAAAACGAGCAAAATTCGTGCGAAACGAGCAAAATTGTTCATTGTGGTGTTGAATTGTGCTCAGTTACGATAACTTAACATAACTAGATAGTACAGAGTCGAATTACAGCGGATATGTGCGAATTAGAGGCTGAATCGTGCGAAAATGAGCATAATTCTTGCAAAACGAGCAAAATTGTTCATTGTGGTGTTGAATTGTGCTCAGTTACGATAACTTAACATGACTAGATAGTACAGAGTCGAATTACAGCGGATATGTGCGAATTAGAGGCTGAATCGTTCGAAAATGAGCAAAATTCGTTCGAAAATGAGCAAAATTCGTTCAAAACGAGCAAAATTCGTGCAAAACAAGCAAAATTGTTCATTGTGGTGTTGAATTGTGCTCAGATAGGATAACTTAACATAACTAGATAGTACAGAGTCGAATTACAGCGGATATGTGCGAATTAGATGCTGAATCGTGCGAAAATGAGCATAATTCGTGCGAAACGAGCAAAATTGTTCATTGTGGTGTTGAATTGTGCTCAGTTACGATAACTTAACATAACTAGATAGTACAGAGTCGAATTACAGCGGATATGTGCGAATTAGAGGCTGAATCGTGCGAAAATGAGCATAATTCTTGCAAAACGAGCAAAATTGTTCATTGTGGTGTTGAATTGTGCTCAGTTACGATAACTTAACATGACTAGATAGTACAGAGTCGAATTACAGCGGATATGTGCGAATTAGAGGCTGAATCGTTCGAAAATGAGCAAAATTCGTTCGAAAATGAGCAAAATTCGTTCAAAACGAGCAAAATTCGTGCAAAACAAGCAAAATTGTTCATTGTGGTGTTGAATTGTGCTCAGATAGGATAACTTAACATAACTAGATAGTACAGAGTCGAATTACAGCGGATATGTGCGAATTAGATGCTGAATCGTGCGAAAATGAGCATAATTCGTTCAAAACGAGCAAAATTGTTCATTGTGGTGTTAAATTGTGCTCAGTTACGATAACTTAACATGACTAGATAGTACAGAGTCGAATTGCAGCGGATATGTGCGAATTCGAGGCTGAATCGTTCGAAAATGAGCATAATTCGTTCAAAACGAGCAAAATTGTTCATTGTGGTGTTGAATTGTGCTCAGTTACGATAACTTAACATACCTAGATAGTACAGAGTCGAATTACAGCGGATATGTGCGAATTAGAGTCTGAATCGTGCGAAAATGAGCATAATTCGTTCGAAACAAGCAAAATTGTTCATTGTGGTGTTGAATTGTGCTCAGTTACGATAACTTAACAAGACTAGATAGTACAGAGCCGAATTACAGCGGATATGTGCGAATTAGAGGCTGAATCGTGCGAAAATGAGCATAATTCTTGCAAAACGAGCAAAATTGTTCATTGTGGTGTTGAATTGTGCTCAGTTACGATAACTTAACATGACTAGATAGTACAGAGTCGAATTACAGCGGATATGTGCGAATTAGAGGCTGAATCGTTCGAAAATGAGCAAAATTCGTTCAAAACGAGCAAAATTGTTCATTGTGGTGTTGAATTGTGCTCAGATAGCATAACTTAACATAACTAGATAGTACAGAGTCGAATTACAGCGGATATGTGCGAATTAGAGGCTGAATCGTGCGAAAATGAGCATAATTCGTGCAAAACGAGCAAAATTGTTCATTGTGGTGTTGAATTGTGCTCAGATACGATAACTTAACATAACTAGATAGTACAGAGTCGAATTACAGCGGATATGTGCGAATTAGAGGCTGAATCGTGCGAAAATGAGCATAATTCGTGCAAAACGAGCAAAATTGTTCATTGTGGTGTTGAATTGTGCTCAGTTACGATAACTTAACATGACTAGATAGTACAGAGTCGAATTACAGCGGATATGTGTGAATTAGAGGCTGAATCGTTCGAAAATGAGCAAAATTCGTTCAAAACGAGCAAAATTGTTCATTGTGGTGTTGAATTGTGCTCAGATAGGATAACTTAACATAACTAGATAGTACAGAGTCGAATTACAGCGGATATGTGCGAATTAGAGGCTGAATCGTGCGAAAATGAGCATAATTCGTGCAAAACGAGCAAAATTGTTCATTGTGGTGTTGAACTGTGTTCAGTTACGATAACTTAACATAACTAGATAGTACAGAGTCGAATTACATCGGATATGTGCGAATTAGAGGCTGAATCGTGCGAAAATGAGCATAATTCTTGCAAAACGAGCAAAATTGTTCATTGTGGTGTTGAATTGTGCTCAGTTACGATAACTTAACATGACTAGATAGTACAGAGTCGAATTACAGCGGATATGTGCGAATTAGAGGCTGAATCGTTCGAAAATGAGCAAAATTCGTTCAAAACGAGCAAAATTCGTGCGAAACGAGCAAAATTGTTCATTGTGGTGTTGAATTGTGCTCAGTTACGATAACTTAACATAACTAGATAGTACAGAGTCGAATTACAGCGGATATGTGCGAATTAGAGGCTGAATCGTGCGAAAATGAGCATAATTCTTGCAAAACGAGCAAAATTGTTCATTGTGGTGTTGAATTGTGCTCAGTTACGATAACTTAACATGACTAGATAGTACAGAGTCGAATTACAGCGGATATGTGCGAATTAGAGGCTGAATCGTTCGAAAATGAGCAAAATTCGTTCAAAACGAGCAAAATTCGTGCGAAACGAGCAAAATTGTTCATTGTGGTGTTGAATTGTGCTCAGTTACGATAACTTAACATAACTAGATAGTACAGAGTCGAATTACAGCGGATATGTGCGAATTAGAGGCTGAATCGTGCGAAAATGAGCATAATTCTTGCAAACCGAGCAAAATTGTTCATTGTGGTGTTGAATTGTGCTCAGTTACGATAACTTAACATGACTAGATAGTACAGAGTCGAATTACAGCGGATATGTGCGAATTAGAGGCTGAATCGTGCGAAAATGAGCATAATTCGTGCAAAACGAGCAAAATTGTTCATTGTGGTGTTGAATTGTGCTCAGTTACGATAACTTAACATGACTAGATAGTACAGAGTCAATTACAGCGGATATGTGCGAATTAGAGGCTGAATCGTTCGAAAATGAGCAAAATTCGTTCAAAACGAGCAAAATTGTTCATTGTGGTGTTGAATTGTGCTCAGATAGGATAACTGAACATAACTAGATAGTACAGAGTCGAATTACAGCGGATATGTGCGAATTAGAGGCTGAATCGTGCGAAAATGAGCATAATTCGTGCAAAACGAGCAAAATTGTTCATTGTGGTGTTGAACTGTGTTCAGTTACGATAACTTAACATAACTAGATAGTACAGAGTCGAATTACAGCGGATATGTGCGAATTAGAGGCTGAATCGTGCGAAAATGAGCATAATTCGTTCAAAACGAGCAAAATTGTTCATTGTAGTGTTGAATTGTGCTCAGTTACGATAACTTAACATGACTAGATAGTACAGAGTCGAATTACAGCGGATATGTGCGAATTAGAGGCTGAATCGTGCGAAAATGAGCATAATTCGTGCAAAACGAGCAAAATTGTTCATTGTGGTGTTGAATTGTGCTCAGATAGGATAACTTAACATAACTAGATAGTACAGAGTCGAATTACAGCGGATATGTGCGAATTAGAGGCTGAATCGTGCGAAAATGAGCATAATTCGTGCAAAACGAGCAAAATTGTTCATTGTGGTGTTGAATTGTGCTCAGATACGATAACTTAACATAACTAGATAGTACAGAGTCGAATTACAGCGGATATGTGCGAATTAGAGGCTGAATCGTTCGAAAATGAGCAAAATTCGTTCAAAACGAGCAAAATTCGTGCGAAACGAGCAAAATTGTTCATTGTGGTGTTGAATTGTGCTCAGTTACGATAACTTAACATAACTAGATAGTACAGAGTCGAATTACAGCGGATATGTGCGAATTAGAGGCTGAATCGTGCGAAAATGAGCATAATTCTTGCAAAACGAGCAAAATTGTTCATTGTGGTGTTGAATTGTGCTCAGTTACGATAACTTAACATGACTAGATAGTACAGAGTCGAATTACAGCGGATATGTGCGAATTAGAGGCTGAATCGTTCGAAAATGAGCAAAATTCGTTCAAAACGAGCAAAATTCGTGCGAAACGAGCAAAATTGTTCATTGTGGTGTTGAATTGTGCTCAGTTACGATAACTTAACATAACTAGATAGTACAGAGTCGAATTACAGCGGATATGTGCGAATTAGAGGCTGAATCGTGCGAAAATGAGCATAATTCTTGCAAAACGAGCAAAATTGTTCATTGTGGTGTTGAATTGTGCTCAGTTACGATAACTTAACATGACTAGATAGTACAGAGTCGAATTACAGCGGATATGTGCGAATTAGAGGCTGAATCGTGCGAAAATGAGCATAATTCGTGCAAAACGAGCAAAATTGTTCATTGTGGTGTTGAATTGTGCTCAGATAGGATAACTGAACATAACTAGATAGTACAGAGTCGAATTACAGCGGATATGTGCGAATTAGAGGCTGAATCGTGCGAAAATGAGCATAATTCGTTCAAAACGAGCAAAATTGTTCATTGTAGTGTTGAATTGTGCTCAGTTACGATAACTTAACATGACTAGATAGTACAGAGTCGAATTACAGCGGATATGTGCGAATTAGAGGCTGAATCGTGCGAAAATGAGCATAATTCGTGCAAAACGAGCAAAATTGTTCATTGTGGTGTTGAATTGTGCTCAGATAGGATAACTTAACATAACTAGATAGTACAGAGTCGAATTACAGCGGATATGTGCGAATTAGAGGCTGAATCGTGCGAAAATGAGCATAATTCGTGCAAAACGAGCAAAATTGTTCATTGTGGTGTTGAATTGTGCTCAGATACGATAACTTAACATAACTAGATAGTACAGAGTCGAATTACAGCGGATATGTGCGAATTAGAGGCTGAATCGTGCGAAAATGAGCATAATTCGTGCAAAACGAGCAAAATTGTTCATTGTGGTGTTGAATTGTGCTCAGTTACGATAACTTAACTTAACTAGATAGTACAGAGTCGAATTACAGCGGATATGTGCGAATTAGAGGCTGAATCGTGCGAAAATGAGCATAATTCTTGCAAAACGAGCAAAATTGTTCATTGTGGTGTTGAATTGTGCTCAGTTACGATAACTTAACATGACTAGATAGTACAGAGTCGAATTACAGCGGATATGTGCGAATTAGAGGCTGAATCGTGCGAAAATGAGCATAATTCTTGCAAAACGAGCAAAATTGTTCATTGTGGTGTTGAATTGTGCTCAGTTACGATAACTTAACATGACTAGATAGTACAGAGTCGAATTACAGCGGATATGTGCGAATTAGAGGCTGAATCGTGCGAAAATGAGCATAATTCGTGCAAAACGAGCAAAATTGTTCATTGTGGTGTTGAATTGTGCTCAGATAGGATAACTTAACATAACTAGATAGCACAGAGTCGAATTACAGCGGATATGTGCGAATTAGAGGCTGAATCGTGCGAAAATGAGCAAAATTCGTTCAAAATGAGCATAATTCGTTCAAAACGAGCAAAATTGTTCATTGTGGTGTTGAATTGTGCTCAGTTACGATAACTTAACATAACTAGATAGTACAGAGTCGAATTACAGCGGATATGTGCGAATTAGAGGCTGAATCGTGCGAAAATGAGCATAATTCTTGCAAAACGAGCAAAATTGTTCATTGTGGTGTTGAATTGTGCTCAGTTACGATAACTTAACATGACTAGATAGTACAGAGTCGAATTGCAGCGGATATGTGCGAATTAGAGGCTGAATCGTTCGAAAATGAGCAAAATTCGTTCAAAACGAGCAAAATTCGTGCAAAACGAGCAAAATTGTTCATTGTGGTGTTGAATTGTGCTCAGTTACGATAACTTAACATAACTAGATAGTACAGAGTCGAATTACAGCGGATATGTGCGAATTAGAGGCTGAATCGTGCGAAAATCAGCATAATTCGTGCAAAACGAGCAAAATTGTTCATTGTGGTGTTGAATTGTGCTCAGTTACGATAACTTAACATGACTAGATAGTACAGAGTCGAATTGCAGCGGATATGTGCGAATTAGAGGCTGAATCGTTCGAAAATGAGCAAAATTCGTTCAAAACGAGCAAAATTCGTGCAAAACGAGCAAAATTGTTCATTGTGGTGTTGAATTGTGCTCAGATAGGATAACTTAACATAACTAGATAGTACAGAGTCGAATTACAGCGGATATGTGCGAATTAGAGGCTGAATCGTGCGAAAATCAGCATAATTCGTGCAAAACGAGCAAAATTGTTCATTGTGGTGTTGAATTGTGCTCAGATAGGATAACTTAACATAACTAGATAGCACAGAGTCGAATTACAGCGGATATGTGCGAATTAGAGGCTGAATCGTGCGAAAATGAGCAAAATTCGTTCAAAATGAGCATAATTCGTTCAAAACGAGCAAAATTGTTCATTGTGGTGTTGAATTGTGCTCAGTTACGATAACTTAACATAACTAGATAGTACAGAGTCGAATTACAGCGGATATGTGCGAATTAGAGGCTGAATCGTGCGAAAATGAGCATAATTCTTGCAAAACGAGCAAAATTGTTCATTGTGGTGTTGAATTGTGCTCAGTTACGATAACTTAACATGACTAGATAGTACAGAGTCGAATTGCAGCGGATATGTGCGAATTAGTGGCTGAATCGTTCGAAAATGAGCAAAATTCGTTCAAAACGAGCAAAATTCGTGCAAAACGAGCAAAATTGTTCATTGTGGTGTTGAATTGTGCACAGATAGGATAACTTAACATAACTAGATAGTACAGAGTCGAATTACATCGGATATGTGCGAATTAGAGGCTGAATCGTGCGAAAATGAGCATAATTCTTGCAAAACGAGCAAAATTGTTCATTGTGGTGTTGAATTGTGCTCAGTTACGATAACTTAACATGACTAGATAGTACAGAGTCGAATTACAGCGGATATGTGCGAATTAGAGGCTGAATCGTTCGAAAATGAGCAAAATTCGTTCAAAACGAGCAAAATTCGTGCGAAACGAGCAAAATTGTTCATTGTGGTGTTGAATTGTGCTCAGATAGGATAACTTAACACAACTAGATAGTACAGGGTCGAATTACAGCGGATATGTGCGAATTAGAGGCTGAATCGTGCGAAAATGAGCATAATTCGTTCAAAACGAGCAAAATTGTTCATTGTGGTGTTGAATTGTGCTCAGATAGGATAACTTAACATAACTAGATAGTACAGAGTCGAATTACAGCGGATATGTGCGAATTAGAGGCTGAATCGTGCGAAAATGAGCATAATTCGTGCAAAACGAGCAAAATTGTTCATTGTGGTGTTGAATTGTGCTCAGATAGGATAACTTAACATAACTAGATAGTACAGAGTCGAATTACAGCGGATATGTGCGAATTAGAGGCTGAATCGTGCGAAAATGAGCATAATTCGTGCAAAACGAGCAAAATTGTTCATTGTGGTGTTGAATTGTGCTCAGATACGATAACTTAACATAACTAGATAGTACAGAGTCGAATTACAGCGGATATGTGCGAATTAGAGGCTGAATCGTGCGAAAATGAGCATAATTCGTGCAAAACGAGCAAAATTGTTCATTGTGGTGTTGAATTGTGCTCAGATAGGATAACTTAACATAACTAGATAGCACAGAGTCGAATTACAGCGGATATGTGCGAATTAGAGGCTGAATCGTGCAAAAATGAGCAAAATTCGTTCAAAACGAGCAAAATTCGTGCAAAACAAGCAAAATTGTTCATTGTGGTGTTGAATTGTGCTCAGATAGGATAACTTAACATAACTAGATAGTACAGAGTCGAAATACAGCGGATATGTGCGAATTAGAGGCTGAATCGTTCGAAAATGAGCAAAATTCGTTCAAAACGAGCAAAATTCGTGCAAAACAAGCAAAATTCGTGCAAAACGAGCAAAATTGTTCATTGTGGTGTTGAATTGTGCTCAGATAGGATAACTTAACATAACTAGATAGTACAGAGCCGAATTACAGCGGATATGTGCGAATTAGATGCTGAATCGTGCGAAAATGAGCATAATTCGTTCAAAACGAGCAAAATTGTTTATTGTGGTGTTAAATTGTGCTCAGTTACGATAACTTAACATGACTAGATAGTACAGAGTCGAATTACAGCGGATATGTGCGAATTAGAGGCTGAATCGTTCGAAAATGAGCAAAATTCGTTCAAAACGAGCAAAATTCGTTCAAAACAAGCAAAATTGTTCATTGTGGTGTTGAATTGTGCTCAGATAGGATAACTTAACATAACTAGATAGTACAGAGTCGAATTACAGCGGATATGTGCGAATTAGATGCTGAATCGTGCGAAAATGAGCATAATTCGTTCAAAACGAGCAAAATTGTTCATTGTGGTGTTAAATTGTGCTCAGTTACGATAACTTAACATGACTAGATAGTACAGAGTCGAATTACAGCGGATATGTGCGAATTCGAGGCTGAATCGTTCGAAAATGAGCATAATTCGTTCAAAACGAGCAAAATTGTTCATTGTGGTGTTGAATTGTGCTCAGTTACGATAACTTAACATAACTAGATAGTACAGAGTCGAATTACAGCGGATATGTGCGAATTAGAGTCTGAATCGTGCGAAAATGAGCATAATTCGTTCAAAACAAGCAAAATTGTTCATTGTGGTGTTGAATTGTGCTCAGTTACGATAACTTAACAAGACTAGATAGTACAGAGCCGAATTACAGCGGATATGTGCGAATTAGAGGCTGAATCGTGCGAAAATGAGCATAATTCTTGCAAAACGAGCAAAATTGTTCATTGTGGTGTTGAATTGTGCTCAGTTACAATAACTTAACATAACTAGATAGTACAGAGTCGAATTACAGCGGATATGTGCGAATTAGAGTCTGAATCGTGCGAAAATCAGCATAATTCGTGCAAAACGAGCAAAATTGTTCATTGTGGTGTTGAATTGTGCTCAGTTACGATAACTTAACATGACTAGATAGTACAGAGTCGAATTGCAGCGGATATGTGCGAATTAGAGGCTGAATCGTTCGAAAATGAGCAAAATTCGTTCAAAACGAGCAAAATTCGTGCAAAACGAGCAAAATTGTTCATTGTGGTGTTGAATTGTGCTCAGATAGGATAACTTAACATAACTAGATAGTACAGAGTCGAATTACAGCGGATATGTGCGAATTAGAGGCTGAATCGTGCGAAAATCAGCATAATTCGTGCAAAACGAGCAAAATTGTTCATTGTGGTGTTGAATTGTGCTCAGATAGGATAACTTAACATAACTAGATAGCACAGAGTCGAATTACAGCGGATATGTGCGAATTAGAGGCTGAATCGTGCGAAAATGAGCAAAATTCGTTCAAAATGAGCATAATTCGTTCAAAACGAGCAAAATTGTTCATTGTGGTGTTGAATTGTGCTCAGTTACGATAACTTAACATAACTAGATAGTACAGAGTCGAATTACAGCGGATATGTGCGAATTAGAGGCTGAATCGTGCGAAAATGAGCATAATTCTTGCAAAACGAGCAAAATTGTTCATTGTGGTGTTGAATTGTGCTCAGTTACGATAACTTAACATGACTAGATAGTACAGAGTCGAATTGCAGCGGATATGTGCGAATTAGAGGCTGAATCGTTCGAAAATGAGCAAAATTCGTTCAAAACGAGCAAAATTCGTGCAAAACGAGCAAAATTGTTCATTGTGGTGTTGAATTGTGCTCAGATAGGATAACTTAACATAACTAGATAGTACAGAGTCGAATTACAGCGGATATGTGCGAATTAGAGGCTGAATCGTGCGAAAATGAGCATAATTCGTGCAAAACGAGCAAAATTGTTCATTGTGGTGTTGAATTGTGCTCAGAT
The DNA here is from genome assembly GCF_050947335.1 of Megachile rotundata. Taxonomy (NCBI): domain Eukaryota; kingdom Metazoa; phylum Arthropoda; class Insecta; order Hymenoptera; family Megachilidae; genus Megachile; species Megachile rotundata. The sequence continues at coordinate 409,750 of NW_027473419.1, forward strand.
ACGATAACTTAACATAACTAGATAGTACAGTGTCGAATTACAGCGGATATGTGCGAATTAGATGCTGAATCGTGCGAAAATGAGCATAATTCGTTCAAAACGAGCAAAATTGTTCATTGTGGTGTTAAATTGTGCTCAGTTACGATAACTTAACATGACTAGATAGTACAGAGTCGAATTACAGCGGATATGTGCGAATTAGAGGCTTAATCGTTCGAAAATGAGCATAATTCGTTCGAAAATGAGCAAAATTCGTTCAAAACGAGCAAAATTCGTGCAAAACAAGCAAAATTGTTCATTGTGGTGTTGAATTGTGCTCAGATAGGATAACTTAACATAACTAGATAGCACAGAGTCGAATTACAGCGGATATGTGCGAATTAGAGGCTGAATCGTGCGAAAATGAGCAAAATTCGTTCAAAATGAGCATAATTCGTTCAAAACGAGCAAAATTGTTCATTGTGGTGTTGAATTGTGCTCAGTTACGATAACTTAACATAACTAGATAGTACAGAGTCGAATTACAGCGGATATGTGCGAATTAGAGGCTGAATCGTGCGAAAATGAGCATAATTCTTGCAAAACGAGCAAAATTGTTCATTGTGGTGTTGAATTGTGCTCAGTTACGATAACTTAACATGACTAGATAGTACAGAGTCGAATTGCAGCGGATATGTGCGAATTAGAGGCTGAATCGTTCGAAAATGAGCAAAATTCGTTCAAAACGAGCAAAATTCGTGCAAAACGAGCAAAATTGTTCATTGTGGTGTTGAATTGTGCTCAGATAGGATAACTTAACATAACTAGATAGTACAGAGTCGAATTACAGCGGATATGTGCGAATTAGAGGCTGAATCGTGCGAAAATGAGCATAATTCGTGCAAAACGAGCAAAATTGTTCATTGTGGTGTTGAATTGTGCTCAGATACGATAACTTAACATAACTAGATAGTACAGTGTCGAATTACAGCGGATATGTGCGAATTAGATGCTGAATCGTGCGAAAATGAGCATAATTCGTTCAAAACGAGCAAAATTGTTCATTGTGGTGTTAAATTGTGCTCAGTTACGATAACTTAACATGACTAGATAGTACAGAGTCGAATTGCAGCGGATATGTGCGAATTAGAGGCTGAATCGTGCGAAAATGAGCATAATTCGTGCAAAACGAGCAAAATTGTTCATTGTGGTGTTGAATTGTGCTCAGATAGGATAACTTAACATAACTAGATAGTACAGAGTCGAATTACAGCGGATATGTGCGAATTAGAGGCTGAATCGTGCGAAAATGAGCATAATTCGTGCAAAACGAGCAAAATTGTTCATTGTGGTGTTGAATTGTGCTCAGATACGATAACTTAACATAACTAGATAGTACAGAGTCGAATTACAGCGGATATGTGCGAATTAGAGGCTGAATCGTGCGAAAATGAGCATAATTCGTGCAAAACGAGCAAAATTGTTCATTGTGGTGTTGAATTGTGCTCAGTTACGATAACTTAACTTAACTAGATAGTACAGAGTCGAATTACAGCGGATATGTGCGAATTAGAGGCTGAATCGTGCGAAAATGAGCATAATTCTTGCAAAACGAGCAAAATTGTTCATTGTGGTGTTGAATTGTGCTCAGTTACGATAACTTAACATGACTAGATAGTACAGAGTCGAATTACAGCGGATATGTGCGAATTAGAGGCTGAATCGTGCGAAAATGAGCATAATTCTTGCAAAACGAGCAAAATTGTTCATTGTGGTGTTGAATTGTGCTCAGTTACGATAACTTAACATGACTAGATAGTACAGAGTCGAATTACAGCGGATATGTGCGAATTAGAGGCTGAATCGTGCGAAAATGAGCATAATTCGTGCAAAACGAGCAAAATTGTTCATTGTGGTGTTGAATTGTGCTCAGATAGGATAACTTAACATAACTAGATAGCACAGAGTCGAATTACAGCGGATATGTGCGAATTAGAGGCTGAATCGTGCGAAAATGAGCAAAATTCGTTCAAAATGAGCATAATTCGTTCAAAACGAGCAAAATTGTTCATTGTGGTGTTGAATTGTGCTCAGTTACGATAACTTAACATAACTAGATAGTACAGAGTCGAATTACAGCGGATATGTGCGAATTAGAGGCTGAATCGTGCGAAAATGAGCATAATTCTTGCAAAACGAGCAAAATTGTTCATTGTGGTGTTGAATTGTGCTCAGTTACGATAACTTAACATGACTAGATAGTACAGAGTCGAATTGCAGCGGATATGTGCGAATTAGAGGCTGAATCGTTCGAAAATGAGCAAAATTCGTTCAAAACGAGCAAAATTCGTGCAAAACGAGCAAAATTGTTCATTGTGGTGTTGAATTGTGCTCAGTTACGATAACTTAACATAACTAGATAGTACAGAGTCGAATTACAGCGGATATGTGCGAATTAGAGGCTGAATCGTGCGAAAATCAGCATAATTCGTGCAAAACGAGCAAAATTGTTCATTGTGGTGTTGAATTGTGCTCAGTTACGATAACTTAACATGACTAGATAGTACAGAGTCGAATTGCAGCGGATATGTGCGAATTAGAGGCTGAATCGTTCGAAAATGAGCAAAATTCGTTCAAAACGAGCAAAATTCGTGCAAAACGAGCAAAATTGTTCATTGTGGTGTTGAATTGTGCTCAGATAGGATAACTTAACATAACTAGATAGTACAGAGTCGAATTACAGCGGATATGTGCGAATTAGAGGCTGAATCGTGCGAAAATCAGCATAATTCGTGCAAAACGAGCAAAATTGTTCATTGTGGTGTTGAATTGTGCTCAGATAGGATAACTTAACATAACTAGATAGCACAGAGTCGAATTACAGCGGATATGTGCGAATTAGAGGCTGAATCGTGCGAAAATGAGCAAAATTCGTTCAAAATGAGCATAATTCGTTCAAAACGAGCAAAATTGTTCATTGTGGTGTTGAATTGTGCTCAGTTACGATAACTTAACATAACTAGATAGTACAGAGTCGAATTACAGCGGATATGTGCGAATTAGAGGCTGAATCGTGCGAAAATGAGCATAATTCTTGCAAAACGAGCAAAATTGTTCATTGTGGTGTTGAATTGTGCTCAGTTACGATAACTTAACATGACTAGATAGTACAGAGTCGAATTGCAGCGGATATGTGCGAATTAGTGGCTGAATCGTTCGAAAATGAGCAAAATTCGTTCAAAACGAGCAAAATTCGTGCAAAACGAGCAAAATTGTTCATTGTGGTGTTGAATTGTGCACAGATAGGATAACTTAACATAACTAGATAGTACAGAGTCGAATTACATCGGATATGTGCGAATTAGAGGCTGAATCGTGCGAAAATGAGCATAATTCTTGCAAAACGAGCAAAATTGTTCATTGTGGTGTTGAATTGTGCTCAGTTACGATAACTTAACATGACTAGATAGTACAGAGTCGAATTACAGCGGATATGTGCGAATTAGAGGCTGAATCGTTCGAAAATGAGCAAAATTCGTTCAAAACGAGCAAAATTCGTGCGAAACGAGCAAAATTGTTCATTGTGGTGTTGAATTGTGCTCAGATAGGATAACTTAACACAACTAGATAGTACAGGGTCGAATTACAGCGGATATGTGCGAATTAGAGGCTGAATCGTGCGAAAATGAGCATAATTCGTTCAAAACGAGCAAAATTGTTCATTGTGGTGTTGAATTGTGCTCAGATAGGATAACTTAACATAACTAGATAGTACAGAGTCGAATTACAGCGGATATGTGCGAATTAGAGGCTGAATCGTGCGAAAATGAGCATAATTCGTGCAAAACGAGCAAAATTGTTCATTGTGGTGTTGAATTGTGCTCAGATAGGATAACTTAACATAACTAGATAGTACAGAGTCGAATTACAGCGGATATGTGCGAATTAGAGGCTGAATCGTGCGAAAATGAGCATAATTCGTGCAAAACGAGCAAAATTGTTCATTGTGGTGTTGAATTGTGCTCAGATACGATAACTTAACATAACTAGATAGTACAGAGTCGAATTACAGCGGATATGTGCGAATTAGAGGCTGAATCGTGCGAAAATGAGCATAATTCGTGCAAAACGAGCAAAATTGTTCATTGTGGTGTTGAATTGTGCTCAGATAGGATAACTTAACATAACTAGATAGCACAGAGTCGAATTACAGCGGATATGTGCGAATTAGAGGCTGAATCGTGCAAAAATGAGCAAAATTCGTTCAAAACGAGCAAAATTCGTGCAAAACAAGCAAAATTGTTCATTGTGGTGTTGAATTGTGCTCAGATAGGATAACTTAACATAACTAGATAGTACAGAGTCGAAATACAGCGGATATGTGCGAATTAGAGGCTGAATCGTTCGAAAATGAGCAAAATTCGTTCAAAACGAGCAAAATTCGTGCAAAACAAGCAAAATTCGTGCAAAACGAGCAAAATTGTTCATTGTGGTGTTGAATTGTGCTCAGATAGGATAACTTAACATAACTAGATAGTACAGAGTCGAATTACAGCGGATATGTGCGAATTAGATGCTGAATCGTGCGAAAATGAGCATAATTCGTTCAAAACGAGCAAAATTGTTTATTGTGGTGTTAAATTGTGCTCAGTTACGATAACTTAACATGACTAGATAGTACAGAGTCGAATTACAGCGGATATGTGCGAATTAGAGGCTGAATCGTTCGAAAATGAGCAAAATTCGTTCAAAACGAGCAAAATTCGTTCAAAACAAGCAAAATTGTTCATTGTGGTGTTGAATTGTGCTCAGATAGGATAACTTAACATAACTAGATAGTACAGAGTCGAATTACAGCGGATATGTGCGAATTAGATGCTGAATCGTGCGAAAATGAGCATAATTCGTTCAAAACGAGCAAAATTGTTCATTGTGGTGTTAAATTGTGCTCAGTTACGATAACTTAACATGACTAGATAGTACAGAGTCGAATTACAGCGGATATGTGCGAATTCGAGGCTGAATCGTTCGAAAATGAGCATAATTCGTTCAAAACGAGCAAAATTGTTCATTGTGGTGTTGAATTGTGCTCAGTTACGATAACTTAACATAACTAGATAGTACAGAGTCGAATTACAGCGGATATGTGCGAATTAGAGTCTGAATCGTGCGAAAATGAGCATAATTCGTTCAAAACAAGCAAAATTGTTCATTGTGGTGTTGAATTGTGCTCAGTTACGATAACTTAACAAGACTAGATAGTACAGAGCCGAATTACAGCGGATATGTGCGAATTAGAGGCTGAATCGTGCGAAAATGAGCATAATTCTTGCAAAACG